>NW_027077861.1:900000-1165000 GCF_963930625.1 Muntiacus reevesi
CTGCTCTCCGATGAACTTCCCCTGCTGGAGACAACAGTGTCAGAACGCTAACACCCAGAGTGAACTAGACCGCAGAGCCCAATTAATATAGCAGATGAGAATCAGAAATTATTGAAGGAATATTTCAGGAAAAGGAGCCTGCCAACAGTCCTTGGCACAGACGGAGCTGAGGAGTGGGATGCCTCAGGTGAACGGTGCAGGTGGGAGACAGTGAGAAAGCTAGCTGGTTTACCGTCACCATCAAGGACGGAGGGGAAAACCAAAGACGTGAAATAACCCAGGTGATGTCTAAGGAACGGTATTCCTTAGAAGAACATCATTCCTTAAGAATAACCGAACATTATTCTTCAATTCTAAATCTAGGAAAAGTGATGCAATGATAATACCACTGGTCTGGGAAAGTTGAAAAGGCCCCATCTTGTTTTAATTTTTCAAGAGATTAGTTTGAATAGGGACAATACATCGACAGAAAGAGAAGTCTACTAAGACTCTGTGCAAATGCTAAAAGGCAAAGTTTAACTTGGTACACTTTTAATTACATGACAACTTGCTTTTGATGATTATAAACTTCTATTACCATTACTTGTAAATTAATATTTTCTCAGTACTCACCACAAACCCACAAAAAAATGTAAAAAAAGACTTGTGAAAAAATCCTTGACCAAAGTTATTGAGCACAAGTCAATCGTAATTAATGCCAAAAAAGATACTAAATACAAGTTCTAAAGAGAATTAATTTTAAGAGGTGTTCAAAAGTCACATTTAAATGAATGCCAAAACAGATCCTCCACAAGTTCTATCATGGGAAATGAGTGCCCTCTACTGGAAGTTAACAGTCATAAAACCACTTAAGTTAAATTGTATTTCTTAAAGACCTGGCATTTAGTACTGAACTAGACAAAGAGGGGTTTCATATATAGACAACATATTGCAAACAGCTCTCTTTTGCTAAAAGGAAAAAGTAATTATCAGTTATGAAGCACAATTTGGGCGACAACATTCAAACATACGTCTTATCCTGGTACGAAGAGACTGGCAAACAAAGCTAAAGAAAGTCTACTAATAAAGCAAGCCACTCCTGTTTAATTGGGGCAGAGGGTCTGCACAAGAAGCCACAAAGAAGCTAGTTTTTAAATTTTTCAGCTACAGCCCAGATTCAACTCCTGCCTAAAACTGTATCAGACCCTGGCCTTGAGCCACAATCAGTAACAAATGGCTGAATATGAAAGTACTATGCCTGATACAAACATTACATTTTAAAGGATACTTTGAACACTAGCAACATGAAACATTATTAGTTTTAAGACCTTTGAGAGTAAAACACCACAGTCACATTCTGGAAAGTAGCTCCTTGAAAAATTAAACAGAAAATTAACATATGATTCAGCAATTCTACTTCTGGGTATACAGCCAAAAGAATTAAAAGGATTCAAACAGGTGTCTGCACACCAATGTTTATAGCTGCATTATTTGTAACAGCCAAAAGGCAGAACAACCGAGTATCCATTAACAGATGAATATATCAAAATCATGAAGACAAAATAGTGGTAAACAAGGGCTGGGAGAAGGGGAAATAATCAGTACAGAGTTTCAGTCTGCAACGATGACAGTGCTGGAGATGAATAGTGGTAGCAGTCGCACAAGAGTGTGAATGTACTTAATGCCCCAAACAATTCTCACTGTATACCTAAAACTGGTTAAAATGGGAAGTTTTAGGTTATGTATATTTTGCCACACACACACACACCCACCCACCCACCCACAGATATTTTAATGATTCCCTGTCTGAGTCCGCAAGCTTTTATTTCACCACCTACATTGAACTGAGCTCCCTTCCAAAAAGAAAGACCTGTATTACAATTTCATAACACCAGAAGTTTTAAAACACAGCACTCTCATCCGTCACTGAATCCTTACTATGGCTACACACTTCTGATAATCTTAACCCTTGTTTCAATGCACCTACACAAATCACTGTATGTTTCTACCTGATGGTTCAGCGGTAAAGAATCCACCTGTGGTGTAGCAGAACAAGATTCAATCCCTGGGTCAGGAGGATCCCCTGGAAAAAGAAACAGCAACCCACTCCAGTATCCTTGCCTGGAAAATCCCATGGGCAGAGGCGCCTGGTGGACTACAGCCCATGGACTTAGTGACTGCAACCATGACAATGCAAACCGCCAAGCAAACCACCTGGAACAGTCTTGCCCCAGTGACCTTCCTCTTACCCAGTATCATCAACAGTTTTAACTGCTGTTTTAAGAGCAAATGAAGGGAGGGGCGGCATTTTAAAAAGTCAGTTCATAAACTGCCAGTGACAGGGGAAGGGTGAGGGAGAAGATTATACACTTGAAATACAGCTCACTTTAGCATACTACCTCATGTGCAGTATCCTGATAAGCATGGCAGCCAAATTTGCACTGAGTCTTCCCATAATACAGCAGCAGCTTAACCGAGAAAGCAAGTCAGCAGGCAGACTGGGTAGAAAATACACAAGCTGGACCAAAAGCTGCTGAGACTCTGCTGACAGAACCACCACTGTGCCTTCTTGTGGATCTAGTGAGGCAGGAAGACAAGTTAAATTTTAAAAGATATACAAACAAGAATTAATAAAGCAGACTGACCATTTTCACTGTGCTATGTTGAATTCTAACATATCAACTACATGAAAAAAAATATATATGTATGGCTTAAGGTACTGCCTAGAGTAAGACTAAATACAATCATTATTTAAAGATAACATTTAACACTCGATTTCATAATATTCAAATGTGTTATTTGAAATAATAACTGATGGAGTTAAAGGTATTAGAAACAAAGCAAAACAGTAAAAAAAAAAAAAAAAAAAAAAAAAAAAAACAAGCACTTTTGCCAAACAGGGACAATTATAATATCAACCTAATCCGGCCCCATCACTTCATGGCTAATAGATGGAGAAACAGTGGAAACAGTGGCTGACTTTATTTTTCTGGGCTCCAAAGTCACTGCAGATGGTGACTGCAGCCATGAAATTAAAAGATGCTTACTCCTTGGAAGGAAAGTTAGGACCAACTCAGATAGCATATTAAAAAGCAGAGACATTACTTTGTCAACAAAGGTCTGTCTAGTCAAGGCTATGGTTTTTCCAGTGGTCATGTATGGATGTGAGAGTTAGACTGTGAAGAAAGCTGAACGCAGAACAATTGATGCTTTTGAACTGTGGTGTTGGAGAAGACTCTTAAGAGTCCCTTGGACTGCAAGGAGATCCAACCTGTCCACCCTAAAGGAGATCAGTCCTGGGTGTTCATTGGAAGGACTGATGCTGAAGCTGAAACTCCAATACTTTGGCCACCTGATGCAAAGAGTTGACTCGTTGGAAAAGATCCCGATGCTGGGAAAGATTGAAGGCAGGAGCAGAAGGGGACAACAGAGGATGAGATGCTTGGATGGCATCACCGACTTCATGGACATGGGTTTAGTTGGGCTCCAGGAGTTGGTGATGGACAGGGAGGTCTGGCATGCTGCAGTTCATGGGGTTGCAAAGAGTTGGACACGACTGAGCAACTAAACTGAACTGAATTTAAAACCAAAGACTTATCTGAGTATACACACACACTCCTATATATAAGCAATACTGAAAAATACAGATTTTTAAATACCACACACAAAAGGTAGACACAAACCAACGTTTGTCATTTAATAAATGGGTAAATATAAAGTGGTGTATATTCAACAGTGGAATGTTACTCAGCATTAAAAAGAAATACAGTACTCGTATATGCTCGTAAATCCTAAGAACAGTATGCCAAGTGACGGAAGCCATACTGAGAAGATCCACATCACACAATGTCATCTGTGAGAAATGATGAAAACAGGCAAATACAGAGAGACAGAAATGGTGAGCAGTGGTTGTCAGGAGCTGAGGTAGGAAGAAATGAGGAAATAGGGATGGACTACTAATGGTAGAGTTTCTTTTTGAGGTGATAAAAATATTCTGGAATAAGATAATAGTGACTATCGCACAATCTTGGGAATATGATAAAAATTAATGAATTGCACAGTGTAAAATGGCCAATTTTATGGTATATAAACTGTGTCCTAATAATAAATACTAATTATACATATGCATATATGTATATTTTTATTGATATTTTTGCTAAAAGAATGAAAAGGTTTCAGGGGTGAGTGAAACGTTAATATATGAAAGCCGTACAAGATCTCAATAACGATTAAATAAGTAAAATTTGCCATCAAAGTTTCAAAAGAATTCTATAAAAATACCTGATCAGTTTTGAATTTGTGAATTTCGTGGCTTAAAAGATAATTTAAGATCTGAAGAGACATCTACAACCTTTAGTTTTCTTAAACTATTGTATTAAGTAATACTATTGAAAATGAATTTACTGTTTGATATTTTATTCATTTTACCATGGTACAATTAATGTATAATTTGAAGGAAAAGTAAAACCTAAAGATCTCCCCTTTGAAACATTGTTCTTAAGTCGGGGTAGACCGATTATTACATACACAGGTAAACAACACTCTTACCATAGATTCGGAGAGCAGTAACTTGTAAACTTTTGAGTAGCTCTTTATTTGCTCGGGCTGCAGCAGTATGGATAATGTCAACAAACTGTGTTGAAAGCTCAGGATTTCGGGAGCTGAGATGTGCAAGCTACAGTGGTAAACCAGCCAACCAACGTGATAACACTTTACTACGGTATCTAAGGCCATCAAAGAAAAGGGAAATACACCACATTTATTTAAACATTTGAGAGCCTATAAGATGACTGGCATACTATATTCATCTATAGTATTCTCTAAGGTTTTACCCACTGTATTTTAAAAGTTTATGTAGTTTGGGGCACTATGTACATTGTAATTTTATCTTAAAGGACACAGGCTCTACTTAGCTTGTGAACTATTTACACTAATTTGTAATGACCGTTTTACTATATTAAGTCATTTATGCATTCAGTATAGGGTGCCCCCACATTAAGTGGCTTCAAACTTGGGTTATTTCCATTCTTGCACATACTTGCTCACTCTCTAATGTCTCATCTTGGACACGGCAATCACTTTTGCTGTCTCCCAAGAGTTCAGTGATTTACACACAACCTTTGGAGTCTACCAGACTTGAACTTAAGTCTCAGTCTGGCTGCCCTTTAACAGCATGACACTCACCAACTTATTTAACCTAAGCTTCCTTCTATAAGGCAGAAACCAACAGTACCTACATAAAAGTATGAGAATTACTGAAAAATTAAGAAAAGCACCTGACTCACAGTAAAGACTTGAATATGTTCTAACAACTACCTATGTATGCTGAGGTACCACAAATCCCGTTATCTTTCACCCAAACATCTCTTCCAGACTATCCCAAGTAAACCTCAAACTCACCACATCTAAGACTGATTCCTGAGTTCTACTCTTCGTGTTGTCTGCATCACCAGACAGCACCAAACCAAGCTGGACACTTTTGCTCTTTAAGATACCGCCATTTAAAAATTTATTGAAACATTTTTGACACCCAGTATTATGTTAGTTTCAGGTATGTATCACATAATAGTCTGACATCTGTACACATTGCAAATGGTCACCATACGTCTAGTAACCACCTGTCCTAATAAAAGTTACTGGTCATATTCTTTATGCTGTATATTATATCCCCATGACTTATTTACTTTATAACTCAGTTTGCACCTTTTAATCTCTTTCACCTATTGTACACCTCTCCTCTTCTACTGCCCTCATTCTTATACCATGTGTCCCAATATGTCACTAAGGGCCGGAGGTTAAACCTCCATAATTTTTATGGGAAGCAAAACAAAATTCTGAGGCTGCTACATGTGGTTCCAATAATTGTCCTTTAGCTGTTAAGCAGACAAGTGGAAATATATGCTCAAAGAGACTTTTACCTTCTCAGTTATGTGTATAAAGGTTACTGAAACTATTATGTATGCCTTTTTATTTAAAAAAATAATAATAAAACCAAAAAGGATAAAAAGAAGATTTTCTCCAAAGATTTAATCACCCTATCATCTTATTCATACAGATTACAAAGTAACCTGGTAAGAAAAAGAAAAGCAAAATAACAAAGGAACTGTACCGCATTCTGTAAGATCTCAGTTCTTCTTTTTGATAGCTTTTACTGAAAAACTTCAGTAACAAAGTCGGAACTGGAAGGAGAAGGCCTCTCTGCTGATACAATGTATAAACTGCCTTTATGAGAGACTCTGTAGCCTCTAAGAAACAAGAGAAAACAGCTGCATGTGAGTCAAAATGTTTCTTCACCAGCACCATAATTCTTCTAAAAAGCACAGAAGCACCTTGTTCCTATGAGGAAGCAGATTTTAGCCACAAACTGATGACTACCATCAAAATCCTACATCAATGGCCTAATAAAAAAGTCAAACCAATCGGAGATTACAGTACAAATTTTCCTAAGAGAAAACAAACCTAGGAAAGGACAACAAATACCACAATACTAGAAAGGTGGATAAGCCAGGAACCAAACAGCAAAGTTCTGCTTGAATGAAAAGAATTAGTAAGTCACACTAAAAACTGACTTAATGCAACATAACTTCAAGTTACAAGAAAGGTAAAGAGATAAGGATCCACCAATTTCTAGTCAAACTAGATCAGAAAAGTATTTCTTTATCCTTAGGCTCAATGTCATTTCCTATTAATAAAACTTACCTTCTTTCACTCCAACTATGTAATCTAGTAGAAAACCTACCCATCAGCTTCAGAGTGGACCTACCCACCGAAAAGGGGGTGTTCTCAGCCATCAGGGTTCAAGCAGACATTCCTTCATGATTATGCTGGCTACCTTTTATGGCTCGAACGTAAATGACTATGAAATGTTTGACAGGTATGAACTCAAAATTAGATGCTCAACATTAACAGTATGCGTAAGAGCCCCTCTCTTAAGTAAGGACAGAGCATTGACACCCACCTCTGTCTGACTGCATCTGCATTAACCTCCAGGAGACACCAAGCAATCTGTTCAGCTGCTTACTGTTTAGCCTAGACCCATCTTCAAGGGTTTCTGTTACAAATTTCCTTATCCTTTCTATCCAACTGGAATCCTTCTGCAAAGTTGAGGCATTTGCCAGGGAGACCATGATATCAGACAGTGTTAAATTCAGTAAAAGGTGATCTACATTATTCGAGAGAATCGTGCAATGCTTGATGCTAAAAACAAAGACACACATAACTGTTAAGTGTTGTATCTACCATACCTGTTTCACTTAAACACTTAACTATTCCTCCCAGAATGAACTGTCAAGAAGGTAAGTATATTAAAGCGACTGTAAGCAAACCATTCATTACAGAATCAGAGTTGTTAAGGCATAAATTAAGAATGCATACTGCTCAGTTCATTACCCAAGTTGCTATTCACACAAGAACTACAGGCCCTTGAAACATGGTGTGGTAATCCTAGATGTACTACAGGGATAAGAACACTTGAAAACTTCAACACACTTGAAGATTTTCGTTAAGCAGATATTTATATTAGGATGAAACTCACGACAGACCTTGATTCTGCTTCTAACTAATTTTGACTTGACAGAATCACTAATTTCTCCTGGCCACAATTTCCTTATATGTGAAACAGGAGACTGGTCTAGATAAGCCCAATTCTGAAACAATTTAATTTTATGACTCACATATTACAATCACTTTTTCTAACAGATTATCTTAAGAAAAACAAAATTTGCAACTTAGGATAAAAACCACTAGATATATAAACACTATATAAACACAGTGTAGATTTCAGGCTACACTGCATTCAACAGCAGAGCCTATTTATTCTCATGTTCAGAAACATGTAAAGTTGATTAAACTAAAAAAATACCTGAAACTAATTTATTTTAAAAGAAAGTTAACCCTGGATTAGGCATGAGAAAGGACACAGTCGTAAGGAACCACAAATACAAGGGGAGGGAAATTTTTAATATTTGGTGTTATTAGGGTATCAAATGTAGGGTTAGGAATGACAAATGGGACCAGATCACAAAGAGTTGAAAACTAAGGACACTAAAATCAATTCTGCAAGCACAGGAGTAACATAGTTGAAAAGTTCTTTCATTTCTGCTGATGAAAAAGAAAATATCAGTTACAAGACTCTAAACAAAGAAGTAGTTGTATGTCTACTTGAGCAATACAGGCAAGACGTGACAAGCTCAAGAAACAATGCTGGTACAGACTAGGAGAAAGGGGGATGTATAGCAAGAATAAAAATTAGCTGGATTTGAAGTCTGCTTAAATGCATACATGTATGTGAGCTTTTAGCTGAGCTGGTAAAGAATCCGCCTGCAATGCTGGAGACCCCAGTTCGATTCCTGGGTTGGAAAGATCCTCTGGAGAAGGGGTAGGCCACCCACTTCAGTATTCTTGGGTTTCCCTGGTGCCTCAGTTGGTAAAGAATATGGCCGCATTGTGAGAGCCCTGGGTTCCATCCCTGGGTTGGGAAGATCCCCTGGAGAAGGGCATGGCAACTCACTCCAGTATTCTTGCCTGGAGAATCCCCATAGACAGAGGAGCCTGGTGGCCTACAGTCATGGTGTCGCAGAGAGTTGGGACCTGGCTGAGTGAGTGAGTAAGCACAGCACAGCCCAGCAAAAAACTGGGAATTCTATCACGGAGAGAGAATGAATGAAAACTGGGACAGATGAGTAGCAATCTATACTACAAACCCAAAACTACTGGTAGGTTCTTTGCCCAACTGTTCAGTGTCCAAAACCAAGGCACATTTTATACTAACCAGACCACACAAAAACTCAACTGCATCATTTCTTCACCACAGGTAGAGCTTTTGAAGATCTACTTACCTATTACTGTCTGGAAGGTGTCAACAGACATTCAAAAGTTGGGAGAATTCATCCCGCTCCTCCAAGAATTTACACAAAATTTTAAAGTCTAAATACACTGACCACCAATTCTATGAGGGAGACTGGAAACTGGGGAAACTCATTTTCAGCAATGATAGAGGAGGAAATTAGAACTGATTCCCGTCCTGAAAATAACTTTAAAAGCTGGATGAAATAGTTTTTAACAACTCAAAAGCATTCAAGAGGTAACAAGGTGATGAACAATTGCTGGGTCCCCAAAATAAAGCAAGATCACAGTACTCAGGTTCCAAGGGCTGTGGAACCAAATACCCAATTCCAACGAAAAGCCTGGAAAACGGAACTAACCTTTCAGAGGCCTCACAGGGAAAAGTCAAACTCCAGAGCCAGACAAACATGGGGACTCTGGTATATTATCCCTACTTCAAGCTGAACCTGTAAGGGCTCCCTGCCAGAGTAACGGTGAACTGGAAGTAAAAAGAGCTCTTACATAAAACAATCCCAGTTATACATCATCTCAGTAGTTAACGCAACAATTTTTCCCAACTAGATCTATAGATTCAACACAATTCCAATCAAAACCCCAGCCAGTTACTTTATAGTTATCAACAAAATGATTTCTGAAGTTTACACACAAAGGCAAACACTAGACTACCCAACACAAGACCAAAGCGGAACAATGTTGGAGGACTCACACCACTCGATTTCAAGGCTTACTGTACTACAGTAATCAAGACAGCACAGAACTGGTGAACGAACAGACAAACATAGGTCAGTGGAAGAGCCCCAAGACAGGCCTACAAGTACAGTCAACTGATGATTTCAGACAAAGGAGCCGAAGCAATCCAAAAGAGAAACAAGTGTCTTTTTCTGCAAACAGTGCTGGAATAACTGGACAGAAACTCTAGAACTGAAAAATAAAAATAAAACAAATTCAACAAATGTATGTTTGAATGAGACAAAGAGAAACAAAAAATTCAGTAAGTGGGTCTTATATACAATCAATTAGTCTTTAAAGGGAAGGAGAAAAATGGCATTAATATTTTAAAGATGAGAATTTTTCAGATGTGTTTAGACACTTCACTCAAGATCTCAGATTTAAGAAGCTCACTGAATTCCAAGGAAAATCAATAAAAAAGAAAACCACACCTGGATACATCATTGTCAAACAGCAGAAAATAAAAGACAAGGAGCAAAGTCTTATGGGGGAGGTGGGGGTGGGGTGGGGAGGGAAGTAACTTTTATAAAGTAGCAACAGTTCAGACTCATAGCGGACTTCCTAACAGCAGTGGGAACCAACAGAGCGAAGCGTTGCAGTCAGTACGGTCAGTACACTCAAACAAGAAAACTGCCAAGCTCAAGCACTGTGCTCTGTTAAAACAGTCCTTGGAAATAAAGGAGAATACATATATTCTCCTTCATTTTATATTATATATATATATGTATGTATGTATGTATTTGTGTGTGTGTGTGTAAATCCTCTAGCAGCTTCTAAATAAGTCTAATGAAGAGAGATGAAAAAAATGAAGAGCAAAAAAATAGAATATACAGATAAAACTCAGATGGTGGATACAAGTTCTCCAAAAATATTAATTTTTGCTTGAAAGTTCAAATTTTATCTCTAGCACAGACACTATTTTCCTGAAACTGATAGGCTTATTTTTTTCATTTCTGAGAAAATATCTACAAATACCCAAGTCTGAATAAGCATAGTTAGTCATTTAAATTAAAATCATGTCCATTGCAGAAAATACAAACAGAATGACAAGTGCATTTCCTCGAGACAACCATCATTCTTTGGCATGCAGCCAAAATACTTCAGGCACACTTTCCATTTCACCACACAGAATATTAAAATTACGTGTTTTCAAGGATTGTGACTTAATAAGATTAGTAATTTTTTACTTAATTAAGAACAATTTTAAGTGAAACTGGCATGTTCTTTTAAACTGTGAATGCATAGTGGTGAAGAATACTGTTAACCCTCCATACCGTTCTGCCTCCACATATTCAACCAACTGCAGATGGTGTATCATGTGTATGGATTGTGGCTTTCTGAATCCATAGATGCAGAATGTGTATTTGGAGGGCAACTTGCTTCTGGATCAGTGAAAATACCACGTATGACACTATGTCTTTACACAAAACTCAGACTGTACAACAAGAAGAGTGACCCCTCACATAAACCAAGGACTCCAGTGTAAATGATGTATCACTGAGGTTTGTATTTTACAACAGATACACAACTCTGGTGTGGGACGCTGACGTGAGGGAGGCTGTGCATCCATGGGGGTAGGAGTAGTGTATGAGGACTCCGTACTTTCTGTTCAATTTTAATACGAATCTAAAATTGCTCTAAAAAATGAACTCCATTTAAAAAAAAAAAAGGAATGAAATGCTAGCAGTGCCACAACATGAATAAACCTTAAAGATATCATGCTAAGTGAAGTTAAGCCAGACATAAAACAGTGTTTTCAGTTTCTACAGATACATGGTACCAGAACAGTCAAATTAATAAAGGGGAAAAATGCAATAGCGGTTCCCAGTACCTGGAGGGAGAAGAGCATAGGAAGCTGTTATTTAATGTGTACCGAGTTTCAGACTGGTAACATGAAAAATGTGAAATGTACTTAATGCCACCAATCAGTACACTTTAAAAATGGTTAAAATGCTAATTTTTATGCTATGGACATCTTACCACAATGAAAATAATATCTTTTGTAACTCCACAGTTCAACCCAAGATTAAAAATAATCTAGACATCAGGTCAAAATTGAAGACCACCAGCTTAGGCCACATTGGCTCCTCTAACTTGAATCTGTGAATTTAATAGATAGCCTCCAAAGGCTATCTGAGAAATATTCAACACGCTTCCTTATGGAAGTTCAAGAGCAGCCTGCGGACCCTCAAAACAAATCACTAGGGAAATTTATGGTAATACTGTCAATCCACTTTTGTTAAAAATGCCACAATTTCACCACCTCAGTGTCTTCATCGTTAACTCCTTTTTCACCTTCTATATCTTAGCACAAATCACTACCTAGGCAGGCAGCCCTCCCTAGGACCTATGCCCCCCATGAAAGAGCAGGACCAGCTCCCTACTATACTGATATACTTTTATTACCCTACATTCTTTTTCCTAAGTGCCTTCAACATATTAAGTGCCCAATAAAGTGAATAATGACAGTACACCCATATGCTCTTGAGTAGTTTACTTACATTTAATGGTCTACCAAATTCCAAACATCCTTTTATTTAATCTCATTTTGATGAAAATTACACCTGAAACCTCTTCCTTGACAACATAAAGATCTCATGTAATTATATTCACGCATTGAAGGATATTCTCAACCTTATCCATGGACCTGATTAAAAACTTCTGTGTTAATAAGAAAACTATCTGGAGCAAGTAACAACTCACTTGCTCAAGAAAGTATCTCCATATTTGATTCTCTGTCACCTCCAACTCCAGAAACTCTAAATTAATGGTCCTAAAACATGGTTTTGATCCAACCAATAATAGTCTTCAATGCCTAAAGGATCAAGGATGAAAGAGAAATGAGAGTCAGAGACAAAAAATGACTTTCAGCATTAAAGTTAGTCATCAGTAGAAACCAATTTGATCCAGGTCTGTCCCATGTCCTCCATTATGCAATTTTATAGCTTTCTCATACCCTATAATATCTCCTTCCATTACTGCAATCATCCCTCACTTCACTTCTGCCTGCTAAAATCACATTCACATTAAAACACTACTCTCCAACACTGCCTTGTCTGTTTATCCTAACAAGGATCTGTCTTCTCCTATTAATTCCTATAGCATTTCTTGACTATAAAGTTCTAATGACACTTAAATATGCCTTGTGTGAAAGATGTAGATTCATTTTTCTTCCTGCAAGTTATTGAGCTTTTGTTTCTCAGCCTTAAAACTACCCTTCCACGCTCTTACTTTGTGATCCTGGGGGTGAGTCACATTTTCTCCTTTACAGTTTGCTTCTTGTTAGGCTCTGCCAATAAAGTGCTTGTTATTGTTTAGTCACTAAGCTGTGTCAGACTCTTCAGCAACCCCGTAGACTACAGCCCGCCAGGCTCCTCTTTCCATGGGATATTCTAGGCAAGAATACTGGAATGGGTAGTCATTTCCTTCTCCAGCAGATCTTACCAACCCAGGGATTGAAATCTGTCCCTGCACTGGCAGGAGGGCTCTCCACCACTGAGCCACCTGGAAGTCAAGGGGTACTTGAGACCAGAAAGCTGGAGGAGGAAAATGCGGCACTTTCTGTTTGCTTCCTAGTCCTATTTTTTGCTTCCTTTTGCCACCAGTGCAACCCAACCACTCTTCAGGCCAGCAGCAGTTCATTCTAGCAGCCAGAGTTGGTTCCAGTCTGTATCTTCCTGACACAGAACCAGTATCACCGTGCCCCTAGAACACTAGCGCCAGCCAGCAGAACCCTCTTCGCTGAGCCCTGTACCCTTACCCCACTGGGCCCCTCTCCTGATCCCAAAGACATTAGTCCCAGCTGAGTGCAAACCCCTTCCTCGAGGCCTGAGTTTGGGCTGCAGCCTTTCTTTCCAGCCACTTGCCCTCTTCTCTTTGCTCTCCGGTCAGGAGGCAGTGGTGGCTTCCGACAAGACCTTGCTGTTCCCTTTTGTCTTTCCACTATTAAGTGGAAATGCCTAGTTAACAACCGGTTGTATTAAATTCTCTGTGAAAATCACTGGTATGATTTCCATCTCATGACTAGAGTCTGACACACATTTTTATCAATTTTAAGATTTTGTATTGATTTTTGCAATTTATGAATCACTTAAGAGATCAAAGAATATACCTTAGGGCATCTAATTATCTGTCATAATACTTTACTTACAGTGAGAGACCAAAAAACTTCAGTGAATGAAGTTTATCTGCCTACAACATACTTATCACTTCTGAGCATATCCTCTGAACTCTGCCCAAAGAGCCTCACTGATTCTCCAAGTAGTTTCTTCCTTTTGATAAGTTTAAGAACCTTCTGACAAAGACTTTAAAATCTGTTCAAGCGTTTGCTCATTTGGGGAATTGCACCTTGAGTATCTGTATCTGCTTGTCAAGTTTTATTTGGTAATTTGTTTTTACGTTTATCTGCTCTTACTTCAGGTAAACATTTCAAATAACTTCCAGGCTTACACTTTTCCAGTGAAACTTCATCCATAATTTGTTCTTTTCACTTATTTTAAAAAAGAGAACTGCTTTTCTTCAATTATCCCTCTTCCATCAGGATACTGATAACAGTTACATTACGCTTCCTTGTGTATATAAATGAGAGCAGAAACTAGTGATGTTATGCTCTCAAAGATTCAGTAATTACACAGTGCCTCTCACAAACAAACTATCCACTCTAAGCAAATTTTTATTAAATTCTTATCTATACAATTTGATAACTGACACTCATTTAGCACAAAACATTCACTTCACAGATTAAAAATAAAAATAAAAACTAAGTAAAATTGGAAGTCCAGGGCTTAAAGTGACTTGTTTAAGATCAGATACTACAGCTTTTATCTTTACTTCACAGTCTAGATAACAACTACTTGCAGTGTACAAAGTTCAGTGTGAGACTGTTTTCTGAAAATGTCAGGTTAAACAGTGGATGAGAATGGCAATATCTTTTATTTGTCCCTTTCCTTTTTTTGCTTGGTTATTTCTTTTAAGGCATATGGAAAATTACTCCTAAAATGGTGTTTGAAATCAGTAAGGTAATTCTTTCAAAGCCATGACTCCTAGTAAAATAAGCACAGATTAGAAAATCTGTAAGAAACAATAACTTAAAATAGCAAATAAGACTTTAAGCAGAAACTTAACAACTTGTCAATATTCACTTACAAATTTACCCTTATAACACACCTTTTGCTAATGATATAATATGTAAATAAATCTTAAAATCTGAATAAACTGTTAGGCCATCCAACTTTCACCCACAGTTCTTTTTGGTGCTTTCATTTTTACATGCATTTCATCTACTTAAAATGAGAAAAAAAGGGAGAAAGTAAAATTTAATAAAATTCTGATTTTGAACTACTAATGCAATATTTATAAAGTATACAAGAAAATCTTCTACTTAGTGTTCCATTTAAGAGTAACTATATTCTCTAGAAATTCTATTGCTCATTAAAGACATTTAATACCTTCACAAATCAATGTGTTTGTCTAAATTCTTCAGCAGTATTCTTCAATGTATCATGTTCTCCTACCTGAAACACTGATTCCCTACTATCCAGAGGACCAATCATTCCAGTCTGCCAGTGGCTGAGGGGTTGCTTGGGATATGGGACATGAGACACTACAATAGCTAGCTCCAGCTCTAGCAAACCTGGAGGCCAAACTCAGACCATAAATCAACAGCTAGCTATTGCAGCATATCTCCTTAGTTACCTTCACTGGGTTTTCCTCTTTTTCTTAACCTAAAAATGTGTCCTTGACAACCTCTGGACTTCTACTAGGTATCTTAAACTTAACATGAATAAACTGAACTCTCCTATGGGCAGTCACATCATCATCTGGACCACAGTACAGGCATCACCCCTGCTCCTCTTTCCTTAACTACATACACCAGCATTCCTGCTGGTTTCACCAGAATCTGGCTGCTTCTCATCACTTCAACCACCACCTGCCGTTCGACTCCAAGCCACCATCACCTCTCACTTAAGACTGCTGTCTCAGGCTCCCAAAGGCCCTCATGCTTTTCCTCTTGCCCCCCCTAAACTTAACTCTCTACATGGCAGCCAGGGTGATCTTTTAAAACACAAATCCTACTTCACAATATTACAGGGAAGGATAAAGGAGATAATATATATAAAGGAAGGACAGGTCATCCATGGGATCAATGATCTCAGTTGGGCCCATTTTGCTAGAGTTGGAGAATGAGGGCATGGGGGTTTTTAACTGTTTTATTTGTAAATATGGCATATTAAAGTTAAATAAACATAATTTAGATCATGCCACTCCTCTGCTCAAAACCCTCCAATGTCTTTTCACCACACTCAGGTTAAAATTCTAAGTCTTTACCACAGACCACAAGGTACCACATGATGTGGCTACTGTCCGTCATGTCCCCCCTCATCACCCACCATTCTCCCAGGACCTCACTTGCACATGCCTTGCTGCCATTCCTCAAGTATGTCCAATCTGTTCTCACTTCAGGGTTTTGCACTTGCTGTTCCCTGTGCCTAGAAGGGTCTTCCTACAGGTCTTCACAAGACTTGCTCCTTCTCTTCATTCACTGACATGCAAATATTAAGAAGGCATTTCCTGACCACCTAGTTAACAGGTACCTCCCCGCACACTGTTTCATTACATCTTCTCTCTTACCCACTTTCATCTTTCTTCCTAATGATGACATGATGGACATCAGCTATTTGTTTGCCATCTCTCAACCCCACCAGGAGCTAAGTGTTTGCCTTGTCAGTCATGTTTATCTCTGTATTCCCAGAGTCTAGACAGAACCTAACTCACTGCAAAGCAGCACTATTCAAAAGACCTTTCTGCAGTGACAGAGCCATTTTGTTCTTGTATTTGTGCTGTCCAATACAGTAGCCACTGCCACCTGAAGCTACTAAGCATCTAAAATGTGACTACTGTTTACTGAGGAACTGAATTTTAATTAAACAGCCAAATTTATAGGTGTTCAATTAACCTTTGCATCTAACTCTTTCTCACAAATTCTGATCTTCATGGTAAAAACAAAACAATAAGGAAACATTTACACTGAACGCAGCAAGCATTAAAATACAAAGCTAGGACACAACAAAATCTCTATAGTGTATAAAATTATACTACTGACCTAAAGTTAATAATACAGGACTCCAAAAACTGAAGTTAATTAAAAAGTTAACATTACATTGTATTTTAAAACACTGTGTGTTTTAAAAATATTAAATACAGTATACTTTAAATTAAGGATCCTAAGGATACAAAGAGTGTATTACAAATAAACCACCTCAGTCAGGATCTGAGTACTCAACCACTGAAAATAAGATTTAATATTAACTTGAGATTTCTTTCCAAAGATGAAAGATTTCAAATTCCTAAAAAGCTTTACAATAAAAAATACTTGGGCAAAAATGAAACTTCTCAATTATGCAGCAAATACAAACACACTATATGCGTTTAACAAAACTTAAAAAGTAAGCAGTCAGTTACCCTAAGGTTGCACCCTAATACAGATGCCAATTTATCAACAGAAAACCTACTCATTTTGAGAGAAAAGAGCTACAATTCAGCCTGTGGTGCATAATTAGAATTTAAGACCAAGAAATGCCATTTCATTCCTCCTAAAGTTTGAACTTTGACCACTCAATACTTTAAGTACTAAGCTATAACTAAGGTGAATGAGAAAGTGGAACTGACAGCAGGAATGGTAATGAAAAATAAACTAACAGACATTTTAATGTAATCTGGTGTAACATACATATTTATACTTTGTCTGCAAAGTAATAGATTTACCTTATTCAGTTATTATAGTTCAAATCTGCCGTGGTAAATTAGAGAACTCTGCCAACGGATGCTTTTAAATACTATTTCAGTTTGAATTTGCACCATACCTGCAACTGCAGCTTACCTACAGTAAAGGTTAACTTTAAGAAATATTTTCCGATTTATATCCTTTATCAAGAAAATAGAGAGAGACTGAGTAACTCTCTTAGTAAATGTCACATTGCACTTGAAAAGATGTGGGTTATTTTCAAATATCTTTTTATGTTGGTTTCTAACGTAATTCCACTGTGATAAGAGAACAGACCCTGTGTGATTTCAATACCTTTAAGACCATGAAATTTTTGCACGTTGTTTTATGTCCTTGGATAAGTTCCAGAGTCTCCCAATTTACAGTCTATGGGAACTTGAATAGAATTTGTGTCCTACTGTTGTGTAAAAATTGTATAAATCTTAATTATATTGAATTGGTTCATAGTGTTTTTCAGGTCTAGTATATCATTCTATTTCTCTACATATTCATTCTATTAATTTTTGAGAGTCTGATACTAAAACTCCAACTAAAAATCTTAATTTATCTCCTTAAAAAATAATTGTAATATACAGTGTATTTTCCAAGTCTCCTGTAAATGTGTTATCATACTTTCAGAATTTAAAAAATTGAAATTAAAAAACTACTATGTATGAAGTAAATAAACCCCAAGGATGTATTGTACAGCACAGAAAAAATAGTCATTATTTCATAATAAAATGGAGTATAATCTGTAAAAATACTGATTCACTGTATTGTATAACTGAAACAAATGTAACATTATAAATCGGCTATGTGCTCATGCATACTCAGTCTCTTCCATCGCGTCTGACTCTTTGCCACCCTATGGACTACAGAACACCAGCTCTTCTTTCCATGGGACTCTCCAGGCAAGAATACTGGAGTGGGTTGCCCTGCCCTCCTCCAGGGGATCTTCCCGACCCAGGGATTGAACCCAAGCCTCCCGTGTCTCCTGCATTGTAGGCAGATTCTTTACTGCTGAACCACCAGGGGAGTAAATCAACTATATTTCAATATAAATACCCTCCTCAAAAGAGAGACTGAGTAGGAAGATAAAGATCAGAGAATCTTAAGTGATACATCAGCCAAGAACCCTGATTTAAACAAAGAAGCTCAATTATATATTATGGCAATCAAGGAAATATGAACACTAGATCTTTGATAATATTAAGGAATCGTGGATAATGATAAAGGAATTTAAATTATTTTTTTAAAAGACTCACTGCCTTTTAAGAAAACATGCTGAAACATTTATGGATGAAATGATGGTATAAGATGATTTGCTTTGCTTTGCTTTAGGATTTGCTTCAACCATCTGTATGAAGGGTTGGGGGGTGAGGTGGGTCGAGCAGAAATAGAAAAAGCTTGTCCTTGAGCTGAAAACTTGGAGCTGGAGGATAAGAGAATATGGAGATTTGTGTTCTATTTTTTGTGTGTGAAATTTTCTACACTATAATCTTTAAAAAAAGAAAAAAAGAAAAAACTAGTAGAGCCATTTTTTTTTTAAATGCAAGTAGGTCATAAGAGAGTAAGAAGATTTCCAATAATGAATTAACAACCTGCAAATAGCTATATATTATGGTTATCCTACTGGAAATTTTAATATAAATAAATTCACTTATTTGGGAAAGTTTCTTTCAGGTTATATGTTGTATTTGGAAAATATAACAGCCATACCCAGGGGCAAGTGACAAGACTCATCTGCACACCTGGGTCTTCACTGCCAGTGCCTGTGACACTTGACTATTTTACCATTTCCACGTTACCATTCTCAGAATATAAGGCAAATCTTGCCTGAATCACTGTCACTGACCCGAGAGGGTCCTAGCCCAGAGTCTTAAAGAAGGTCTTCCTCCAGAAGTTAGACACGGTCCTTGTGTAGTTCTGTCCTCTAGAATCTTTCTCCCAAGTAACATAAGAACAAGAGGAGAAAGGCAGAGATGATCTGGATTTCTTGAGCCATCTGGGTGGATCAAGTTTTTTATTTCTTTCCTCTGCACAAAGTCCCTCACCTGTGACAAGCTTCAGCATTAGGTCCTGGTGACACAGTCCCCTGCGGGGGGAGATAGAGAAGTAAGGAGACAGGTAGTAGTAAGTAGCTTCTTAATCTGACTAAGATCAATTTAATTTGAAAGAGGAAGTAGCTTTACAGCAATCCTTTTTCTCATCATTGCCAGATTACCTCATTGCTTTAAAAGAAAATGAATTCCTCCATCTCAAGTGTTTGGCAAACAATAGTCAGCAGATTTGTGTAAAAAAAAAAGTATACATAGTCAATTAGGGGTCGATTACAAATTTCTATTTGGGGAGTCTCCAAATTGGGAACCTGAGAGTAGAGTAGAAAAAAGATTTTTCCCTTTGAATACTTCATGCTTTTAAAATTTTGAGCCATGTGAATGTATTGCTTTATGTAATTAATTAGTTAACTTATTAAAAATAAAGATTAAATAAATAAATAAAAATAAAGATAAAAATGGAGATCATAATGCCTAAAAAGAGATTAAGATCACAGGGCCATTTGCTTCTAATGTAAAAACTAATACAAATCACTCTGTTAAGAATCAAAAGGCTATTGTAATTAAATGACACATAATATCAGATTTTCTTTTGCAAAATAGGCCCTTATGGGCAAAGTTGGTGAATTCTGAATAAAATCTCTAAGTTAGATAACAGTATTGTATCAATATTAATTTCCTGACTTTAATAATAGTACTGTGGTCATATAAAAGTTTTTTTAAGAAACACACTTCAAAACATTAGGGGTAAAGTGGTGTCATATCTGCAACTTTCTCTGAAAGAGTGGGGATGAGATATATAGAGAAAGACAGAGAGAAAATAATAATAATAAAGTAGACTCGATAAAATGTTGATATTTACTGGCAAAGAGGGGGAGCGCCTGGAACTCTCATACACTAATGGCAGAAGTAAAAAAATTATGACTATTTTTGAAACCAGGCAGTGCTTTAATAATGTTAAACATAGACTTATCATATGGCCTAGCAATTACAGTCCTAGGTATTTACCCTAGAGAAATTAAAACATAGAGATCCAAAACATGTGTCTAAGAATGTTCATATCAACTTTATTCATAGTAGCCCAAAGTGCAAACAATCTCCATGTTCATCAATAGGAGAGTGAATCACATTCATCAATAGGAGATGAATAAACAAATATTTATCAACAGGAGAGTGAATAAACAAATGTATTCTCACACAAATGTTTGACAAACATTATTTTCACAAACAAATGTATCCACCTGCAAAGTGGGAGACCTGGGTTCCATCTGATCCCTGGGTTGGGAAGATTCCCTCGAGAAGGGGAAGGCTACTCACTCCAGCATTCTGGCCTGAAGAATTCCACAGGCTGTATACACATGAGGTGACAAAGGGTCAGATATGACTGAGTAAGTTTCACTTCACTTCATTCACACACCAGACACTGGGACATGATTCCCATGGGTCCCTTGTGTTTCCACATGTCTTATGAATAGAGGTGCTGACAGTTTTGCTCCAGACAATCTTCTTTAAAAAAAAAAAAAAAAAAAAACACTTGCACAGAAGATACCCTTGGAAAATATAATTTCTCCATCTGGAGCAGAAGGCAAATTTTTTGGAGTCCAGTATGATGAAGATAATGTCTCCTTCCAGGAACAAAGGTTGGGCAGATTTTCTTGAAGTCTCTTATTAAAGATTGAGGTTTTCTAAGCTTAGGGTTCCTCAGCTATGACTCAAGATTTACTATGTGTGGACATTTAGGTTGTTTTTACCTGTATAAGTTTATTGAGGCATAACTTACATGCAAAAAAATCATATTTGATCTGGTACAAGCATGAATCCGAGGCAGCCTAACTTTTTAGCTTGCAAACAGGATAAAATCTCAGATTCTTCACAGTCCTTGCCAGTGGAATGCTGCCCAGCAACAAAAAGGAAAGAATCACTGAGACACACAGCAGTACAGATGAGTCTTGCAAACATTATGCTGCGTGAAAAAGCTGAGCCCGAATCAAGTATGATACTGTCTAATTTTATTTACTGAAAATTCTCCATCGAGCAGAATAAATCTGTATTAATAGAAATCACAATGGCAGTTGCCTGAGACAGGGAGTTTGGGGCATGTTGACAGAGGTAAAGGATGAAGGATTTTCCCAAGAGTCCAGTGGTTAAGAATTATCCTTGCAGTGCATGGGACACGGGTTCCGGGAACCAAGGTTCTGCGTGCTGCAGCACAGCTAAGGCCACGCGCTGCGGATACTAGGTGAGGAGGAGCCCCACAATGCGACTAAGGCCCGGTGCAGGCAAATAACCAAGTCTTTAAAAGGAGGTGAGGGGGAAGCTTTCTAGCGTGGTGGGAGTGGTGGAACTATTTTGTATCTTTGTTGTGTTTGCATGGATATATACATCTTTCAAAGTGCATCAAACAGTGTGCCCTAAAATGTATAATTTTGTTATATGTGAATTACGCCTCAGTAAAATTACATAGAAATAGTCTAAATATTTATCAACATGTGAACAGATATGCAAAATATGGTATATACATAAAATGGAATATTATTCAGCCTTGAAAAGGAATGAAATTCTGAAACATGCTAGAACATGGGTGTTTCTTGAAATCATTACACTACGTGAGAGAAGTCAGACATGAGAAGACAGTTACTGTGTGATTCCACTTCTTTGAGCTGCCTGGAATAGACAAATTCATAGACAGAAAGTAGAGCAGTGGTTATCCAGGGCTGTGGAGTTGTGGTCTAGTGGGTACAAGGTTTCAGTTTGGAAGGATGAAATAATTCTGGAGATGGAGGTGATGGTGTTGTACAACAGTGTGAACACACTTAATGCCACTTAACTGGACACTCAAAATGTTTAAAATGATAAATGTTATATCTAGTACATTTATATGTATTACAGTAGTGGTGTGAAAAAAAATAATCTCTCTCTCCAGTGGTGTGCTGCAAAATGTATAACAACCAGCTATGAGAGGGAAGCATATTGGTAGTATACACTTTGATAGAAACACTCCCACAGTGATCCAGTTCAAGCAACAGTGTGATATCACTGAATGTAGAGTTTGGAAAAGATAAAAACAACTGGCTTTACAAAGTCAATAGGAGTTGGCTCAAAGACACTACTGTCTCTATCCAACCAACCGATTGTTAGTACACAGCAAATCCAGTAAAGAAAACACAACATAAAAGTTATAAAGAAAAAGGGAAAAAAATCACCCCACCACTACTTATAGGCAGTTGTCTGTATGCCAGCCAGGGAGGTCGATGGTTATTTGTGGGCTGATAACATACAGGAACAACAAAGTGCCAGTTCACTGATCCTGCAGGCTGGAAGGCATCAATTCTGGTTGGTTGGTACCCATTGCCACATCAGTTATTAAATCTTGTGGCTCTTATTCCTGGTGGTGACATCCAGAAAAGGAAAACTGTGGGACCTTCTTGAATCATGTAAGTTTAGCTACCAGTAGGTAACCCTTTAAAATTTTTATCGATCTTTACTGTCATCATATTCCCTTTGTTTTGGCACAAAATGGCTGCAAAAGTACAGGAGATACAAAATTTTGAAGCCATTTCCAGAAGATTTAGGCTGATTCTCGGTGCCAGTGACTCTCAGATAGGGTGTGCATGTAATTACTTGGAGTAATCTTCATTTTGAAAGAACTACAGGTGATTCTAATGCAGTTGGTTCACAGAACACATTTGGCAACATGGTTCGATGAGGTAGCTCTTTCCCTTCTCCCCTTTCATAATTTCACACCACAACCACATTGCTCTAAGATGCAAATTAGGGTAACTGATGTTATAAAACATGTCCCAATGTGTGTATAACAATGTCTGAAATGATTTTAAGAATATTCAGTATAGAAAAGGTGACATAAAATTGTGCTGATTCATTTTACTGTCATTGGTGAAACAAGTGTTATTCAAGCCTTTTGATGTGGCAGAAATATTTTAAGACAACCCCTTCTATTCTTTGAGCAGGAAATAAAATCTAGCAAACTGTGTAGCCAGTAACCTTAGGGATGGTACTTGAGGCTTGATCTCTAAAAGATGTTGAGTCCAAAAGTTGAACCTAAATCTGCCTGTATTGTTCTGCCTTGAGTGAATCTTTCATGCAGGCTGTGATCAGTGCATTTAAAAGAGCAGAGATCTGAATTTTATTGAGATTTACCTTATGTTTTATTATTGTGGGCTTGCCAGGTGGCACTAGTGGTAAAGAACCCACCTGCCAATGCAGGTGATGTAAGAGGTGCTGATTGGATTTCTGGGTCAGGAAGATCGAGGAGGGTGTGGCAACCCACTCCAGTATTCTTGCCTGGAGAATCCTATAAACAGATGAACCTGGTGGGCTACAGTCCGTAGAGTCGCAAAGAGTCGGACACAACTGAAGCAACTTAGCATGCATGCATGTTTTATTAATAATGAATTTCTGTTTAGTAAATGTTTCATAGTTATGTGCCAGACTTGCTTTCCTTATAACATGGTGGCAAGGTTAAGAAGGCATCGTTAGTCTTCTTCCACTCTAATTAATAAATGCTACATGAATCTACCAAAAAGAACCTTATAACTGTGCTTGAAAAGTTGGCTTAGGGTAGCTCTTTATAGGGTGTTTGGGGGAACACTAAACCCCAAGATGCTCATTTGAAGATAGAAGACCTGCAAAAAAAGAAAAAAAAAAAAGAGAGAGAGAGAGAGAAGAGAAAGAAGACTTGCATGATAAAATAAACATAGGAAATGCTGCATAGGCGAATATTTTATTTTTTTTAATTTAGTCCACCATTTACCAAAGTTATTGATTAAAGATTTTAAAATTTCATAAGAATAACATTTTGTGGAATATATATTTAGCAAAGAATTCTCCAGTGCTCTGGTGAAAATTTTAGCTGTGAAGGGGAACACAGGGATAGAGAGGCAAATTAATTTGGCATTCTTGACTTCAAACTTACATTAACCACATTTGTTTCCACTATTAAATGTAAAGAATTTGATGGATTTAACAACAGTCATCAGGAATAGTCAAAAGGTAACTTCCTCAGTGGTCTGGTGCAGCCAAAAATCAACTGGAGAATATACCTCAGGTGCCCGCTGCAACTCGAGAAAAACCATGAGGCTTCCCCCTCGCTACGAGATGAACCCCAATTCCCCAGCATTGCGTGAAGACCAATTCCGTGCTCCCCATCAAACAAGAAAGGAGCCTTGACTTCCTTGATGGAACTCCAGAGAGGCCCCAAGAACACTGTCACAAGTCTAGAGGGACCTGAGGTCACCACAATCACACAAAAGAGCTCCATGTACCACAAATCAACTCGAGATGAGGCCTGATTCCCCTGCAATGGCTCCAGAGCTAGCAGGCGTTCCCCTGCAAACACAGCAAGTGGCTTGCCTTCCTTTAGGCAACTCCAGAGATTCCGCAAGAACACCATCCCAAGTCTAGAGGAACACGAGTTCAGCACAGCAACTCGAGAAAAGCTCCGTGTACCCCAAAACATTCGAGATGAGAGCTGATTCCCTGGCTTCGACTCAAGAGGAATGCCAACTTTCCACAAGCAGCTCAAGCGGAGGCTTTTCTCAGCTCTAGGTATGTGAGAGGGACCCTGAGTTTGCTGCCTCAAGTGGAATGGACACCGAGATGCCCTGACTCGAAATAAGGCTGGATTTCCCTGCAGTGACTTGAATGCAGGCTCGTCTTTCATCTCACAAGATGAAGAGATGTCTGAATCCCCTGTGGAGACCCTAAAGAAAGCCCTAGTTCCCCACCTCATCTCGACAGGAGGCCTTACATCCCTTTGACAACTGGAGAGGAACACGGAGTTCAATGCTTCAAAAGGAGACGATGCCTAACACCTCTTGAAAATTGATAGGAATAGCAATATCCCTGTGGCAACTGCAAAGGGAAGCTGGGTCAACACCTCACCTCGAGAGGCATCCCTATTGCCCTGCCAAGCCTCGAGGAGAATTCCGAGGTGTCCCTCGCAACTAGAGAGGAATCTTGACGTTGCTGATCCAACACAAATTTTGAAGGTCCATCCTCGTCGTAACTAGAAAACATAACCCAGGTTCTTGCCGCAACTCGAGAAAAACCATGAGGCTTTCACCTGGCCGTGAGATGAGGCCTGAATCCCCTGCACTGCAGGCAGAGCAATTCCCTCTTCCCCATGAACACGAAAGGAGCCTTGACTTCCTTGATGGAACTCCAAAGAATCCCCAGGAACACTGTCACTGGTATAGAGGGACACTGAGTTCCCCACAGCAACACGAAAGCGCTCCGTGTACTTCAAATCAACACGAGGTGAGGCCTGATTCCCCTGCATGGTCTCCAGAGCCATCCAGCATTCCCCATCAAACACGACAAGTGGCTTGTCTTCCTTTAGGCAACTCCAGAGTTTACCCGAGAACACCGTCCTAAGTATAGAGGAACACCACGTTCAGCACAGCAACTAGAAAACATCTCTGTGTACCTCAAATCATCTCGAGATGAGCGCTGATTCCCTGGCTTTGACTCAAGAGGAATGCCAGCTTTAAACAACACCTAAAGAGGAGGCTTCTCTCAGCTATAGGTATGTGAGAGGGACCCTGAGTTTGCTGCCTCAAGTGACATGGACACTGAGAAGCCCTGACTCAAAATAAGGCCAGGTGTCCCTGCAGTGGCTTGAATGCAGGCTCATCTCTCATCTCACAAGATGAAGGGATGTCTGAATCCCCTGTGGAGACCCTAGAGAATACCCTAGTTCCCAGCCTCATCTTAAAAGGAGGCCTCACATCCCTTTGACAACTCGAGAGGAACACAGAGCAACATGTAAAGGCTCTGTGTACTCCAAAACAACTCGAGATGAGGCCCGATTCCCCTGCACTGCGTTCAGAGCAAGTCTGTGTTCCCCATCAAACACAAAAGGAGCTTTGACTTCCCTGATGGAAATCCAGAGAGTCCCCAGGAACACTGTCACAAGTTTCGAGGGTCCCTGAGGTCCCCGCAGCAACATGAAAATGCACTGTGTACTTGAAATCAACTCGAGATGAGGCCCGCTTCCCATGCACTGCATGCAAAGCAAGTCTGTGTTCCCCATAAAACACGAAAGGAGCCTTGACTTCCTTGATGGAAATCCAGAGAGTCCCCAGGAACACTTTGAAAAGTCTAGAGGGACCCTGAGAACCCCACAGCAACATGAAAGTGCACTGTGTGCTTCAAATCAACTCGAGATGAGGCCCGATTCCCCTGCATTAGCTCCAGAGCCATCACTCATTCCCCATCAAACACAACAAGTGGCTTGACTTCCTTTAGGCAACTCCAGAGATTACCTGAGAATACCGTCTCAAGACAAGAGGAATACCAAGTTCAGCACAGCAACTCGAGAAAAGTTCCGTGTACCCCAAATCATCTCGAGATGAGAGCTGATTCCCTGGCTTCGACTCAAGAGGAATGCCAACTTTCCACAAGCCCCTCAAGAGGAGGCTTCTTTCAGCTCTAGGTATGTGAGAGGGACCCTGAGTTTGCTGCATCAAGTGGAATGGTTACCCAGATGCCATGACTCGAAATAAGGTTGGATTTCCCTGCAGTGACTTTAATGCAGGCTCGTCTTTCATCACACATGATGAAGTGATGTCTGAATCCCCTGTGGAGACCCTAGAGAAAACCCTAGTTCCCCGGCTCATCTCGACAGGAGGACTCACAGTCTTTAGAAACCTCCAGAGGCACATGGATTTAAATGCTTCAAAAGGAGAGCATGGCTGCCTCCTCTTGAAAATTGATAGGAATCCCCAAATTACTGTGGCAACTGGAATGGACCCTGGGTCTCCCCCCTCACCTCGAGAGGCATCCTTATTGCCCTACCAAGCCTCGAATAGAATCCCGAGTTGTCCCTTGCAGCTAGACAGGAGTCCTAATGTCACTGAATCAACACGAGTTTGAAGGGCCATCCCAACCATAACTTGAGAACATAACTCAGGTTCCCGCCACAGCTCAAGAAAACCGTGAGAATTACCCCTTGCCATGAGATGAGGCCCGATTCCCCTGCATTGCATGCAGAGCAAGTCCATGTTCCCCATCAAAAACGAAAGGAGCCTTGACTTCCTAGATGAAACTCCACATAGTCCCCAAGAACTGTGTCAGAAGTCTAGAGGGACCCTGAGGTCAGTGCAACAATAGGAAAGAGCACCGTGTACCACAAATCAACTCGAGATGAGGCCCGATTCCCCTGCACTGGCTCCAGAGCAATCCTGCATTCCTCATCAAAGAGCACAAGTGGCTTGACTTCTTTTGGGCAACTCCAAGATTCCCCGAGAACACCATCCCAAGTCTAGAGCAACACCAAGTTCAGCACAGCAACTCGAGAAAAGCTCCGTGTAGCCCAAATCATTTCGAGATGAGAGCAGATTCCCTGGCTTTGAAACAAGAGCAATGCCAACTTTCCACAAGCAGCTCAAGTGGAGGCTTTTCTCAGCTCTTGGTATGTGAGAGGCACCCTGAGTCTGCTGCTTCAAGTGGAATGGACACCGAGATGCCCTGACTTGAAATAAGGCCGGAATTCCCTGCAGTGACTTGAATGCCGGCTCATCCTTCATCTCAAAAGATGAAGGGATATCTGAATCCCCTATGAAGACCCTAGAGAAAGCCCTAGTTCCCCGCCTCATCTCGACAGGAGGCCTCACATCCCTTTGACAACACGAGTAGAACACGGAGTTCAGTGCTTCAAAAGTAGACAATGATTGAGTCCTCTTGAAAATTGACAGAAGTCCCAGTATCCGTGTGGCAACTTGAAAGGACACTGGGTCTCCTGCCTCACCTCGAGAGGCATCCCTATTGCCCTGCCAAGACTCGAGGACAATCCCGAGTTGTCCATCGCAACTAGACAGGAGTCCTGACGTAGCTGAAAAAACACGAGTTTTGACGGGCCATCCCCATCGGCACTTGAGAATATAACCCAGGTTCCCTCCACAACTCGAGAAAATCCATGAGACTTCCCGCTCGATGAGAGATGAGATCAGATTCCCCTGCACTGAGTGAAGAGCAATTCCGTGTTCCCCATCAAACATGAAAGGAGCCTTGACTTCCTTGATGGAACTCCAGAGAGTCCCCAAGAACACTGATAAATGTCTAGAGGAACCCTGAGGTCACCGCAGCAACATGAAATAGTTTGGTGTACCCCAAATCAACTCGAGATGAGTCCAGATTCCCCTTCATTGGCTCCAGAGCCATCCGGCGTTCCCCATCAAACATGACAAGTGACTTGACTTCCTTTAAGCAACTCCAGAGATTCCCCGAGAACAACGTCCTGAGTATAGAGGAACACCACGTTCAGCACAGCAACTAGAAAACAGCTCCGTGTACCTCAAATCATCTCGAGATGAGACTTGATTCCCTGGCTTTGACTCAAGAGGAATGCCAGGTTTAAACAACACCTAAAGCGGAGGCTTCTCTCAGCTATAGGTACGTGAGTGGGACCCTGAGTTTGCTGCCTCAAGTGGAATGGACACCGAGATGCCCTGACTTGAAATAAGGCCGGATGTCCCTGCAGTGATTTGAATGCAGGATGGTCTTTCATCTCACAGATGAAGGGATGTTTGAATCCCCTGTGGAGACCCTAGAGAATACGCTAGTTCCCAGCCTCATCTCGACAGGAGGCCTCACATCCCTTTGACAACATGAGAGGCAAGCGGAGTTCAATGCTTCAAAAGGAGACGAAGCCTGACTCCTCTTGAAAACTGACAGGAGTCACAGTATGGCTCTGGCAACTGCAAAGGGAAACCTGGTGTCCCGCCTCACTTCGAGAGGCATCCCAATTGTCCTGCCAAGCCTCGAGAAGAATCCCAAGGTGTCCCTCGGAACTAGACAGGAGTCCTGACGTCGCTGAACAAACACGAGTTTTGAAGGGCCAACTCTGCCGTAACTCGAGAATATAACCCAGGTTCCACACCACAGCTCCAGAAAAACAATGAGACTTTCCCCTCACCGTGAGATGAGGCCCGATTCCCCTGCATTGCATGCAGAGCAAGTTCGTGTTCCCCATCAAACACGAAAGGAGCCTTGACTTCCTAGATGAAACTCTCCATAGTCCCCAAGAACTCTGTCAGAAGTCTAGAGGGACCCTGAGATCAATGCAGCAACACGACAGAGCCCCGTGTACCACAAATCAACTCGAGATGAAGCCTGATTTCCCTGCATTGGCTCCAGAACAATCCTGCATTCCTCATCAAAGAGCACAAGTCGCTTGACTTCTTTTAGGCAACTCCAGAGACTCTATGAGAATACCGCCACCAGTCTAGAGGAACACCAAGTTCAGCACAGCAACTCGAGAAAAGCTCCGTGTACCCCAAAACATTTCGAGATGAGAGCTGATTCCCTGGCTTCGACTCAAGAGGAATGCCAACTTTCCACAAGCAGCTCAAGCGGATGCTTTTCTCAACTATAGGTATGTGAGAGGGACCCTGAATTTGCTGCCACAAGTGGAATGGACACCGAGATTCCCTGACTCGACATAAGGCTGGATTTCCCTGCAGTGACTTGAATGCAGGCTTGTCTTTCATCTCAAAAGATGAAGTGATGTCTGAATCCCCTGTGGAGACCCTAGACAAAGCCCTATTTCCCCACCTCATCTCGACAGGTGACCTTACATCCCTTTGACAACACGAGTCGAATGCGGAATTCAATGCTTCATAAGGAGACGATGACTGAGTCCTCTTGAAAATGGACAGGAATCCCAGTATGTCTGTTGCAACTTGAAAGGACACTGGGTCTCCCCCGTCACCTCGAGAGGTGTCACTATTGTCCTGCCAAGCCTTGAGGAGAATCTCAAGGTGTCCCTCGCAACTAGACAGGAGTTCACACATCGCTGAACAAACATGAGTTTTGAAGGGCCATCCCCGCCGTAACTCTAGAACATAACCAGGTTCCCTCCACAACTCCAGAAAAACAATGAGACTTTCTCCTCACCGCGAGATGAGGCCCAGTTCCCATGCAATGTATGCAGGTTAAGTCCGTGTTCCCAATCAAAAGGAAAGGAGACTTGACTTCTTTGAAGGACCTCCAGAGAGACCCCAAGAACACTGTCAGAAGTCTACAGGGACCCTGAGGTCCCCGCAGCAACATGAAAGGGCTCCGTGTACTCCAAATCAACTCAAGATGAGGCCCGATTCCCCTGGACTGCATTCAGAGCAAGTCCGTGTTCCCCATCAAACACGAAAGGAGCCTTGACTTCCTTGATGGAACTCCAGAGAGTCCCCAGGAACACTGTCACAAGTCTAGAGAGACCCTGAGGTTCCCTGCAGCAACATGAAAGTGCACCGTGTACTTCAAATCAACTCGAGATGAGACCCGATTCCCCTGCATTGTCTCCAGAGACATCACTCGTTCCCCATCAGACACACAAAGTGGCTTGATTTCCGTTAGGCTACTCCAGAGATTACCCGAGACTACCATCTCAAGACTAGAGGAACACCAAGTTCAGCACAGAAACTCGAGAAAAGCTCTGTGTACCCCAAATCATCTCGAGATGAGAGCTGATTCCCTGGCTTTGACTCAAGAGGGATGTCAACTTTACACAAGCACCTGACGTGGAGGCTTCTGTCAGGTATATGTATGTGAGAGGGACCCTGAGTTTGCTGCCTCAAGTGGAATGAACACCGAGATGCCCTGACTCATAATAAGGCCGGAATTCCCTGGAGTGACTTGAATGCAGGCTCGTCTTTCATCAAACAAGATGAAGGGATGTCTGAATCCCCTGTGGAGACCCTAGAGACAGCCCTAGTTCCCCGGCTCATCTCAACAGGAGGCCTCACATCCTTTTGAAACTCGAGAGGCACGTGGATTTAAATGCTTCAAAAGGGGAGTATCGCTCCCTCCTCTTGAAAATTGATAGGAATCCCAAAATTCCTGTGGCAACTGGAAAGGACCTTGGGTTGCCCCTCTCACATTGAGAGGCGTCCCTATTGCCCTGCCAAGCTTCGAGGAGAATCTCGATGTGTCCCTCACAACTAGACAGGAGTCCTGATATCACTGAACCAACACAAGTTTTGAAGGGCCATCCCAGCTGTAACTCGAGAATATAACCCAGTTTCCCGCCACAACTCGAGAAAACCATGAGAATTTCCCCTCGCCGTGAGACGAGGCCTGATTCCCCTGCATTGCATGCAAAGCAAGTCGGTGTTCCCCATCAAACACGAAAGGAGCCTTGACTTCCTAGATGAAACTCCACATAGTCCCCAATAACTCTGTCACATGTCTAGTGGGACCCTGAGGTCAACGCAGCAACACGAAATATCCCCGTTTACCTCAAATCAACTTGAGGTGAGGCCTGATTTCCCTGCATTGGCTCTAGAGCAATCCAGCATTCCTCATCAAGCAGGACAAGTGGCTTGACTTCTTTTAGGCAACTCCAGAGATTCCCTGAGAACACCGTCCCAAGTATAGAAGAACACCAAGTTCAGCACAGCAACTCGAGAAAAGCTCCGTGTACCCCAAATCATTTCGAGATGAGAGCTGATTTCCTGGCTTCGAATCAAGAGGAATGCCCACTTTCCAGAGCAGCTCAAGCGGAGGCTTTTCTCAGCTCTAGGTATGTGAGAGAGACCCTCAGTTTGCTGCCTCAAGTGAAATGGACACCGAGATGCCCTGACTCGAAATAAGGCCGGAATTCCCTGCAGTGACTTGAGTGCAGGCTCGTCTTTCATCTCATCAGATGAAGGGATTCCTGAATCCCCTTGAAGACCCTATAGAAAGCCCTATTTCCCCACCTCATCTTGACATGTGGCCTCACATCCCTTTGACAACACGAATGGAAAGTGGAATTCAATGCTTCAAAAGTAGACGATGACTGAGTCCTCTTGAAAATTGACAGGAATCCCAGTATCCCTGTGGCAACTTGAAAGGACACTGGGTCTCCCGCCTCACCTCGAGAGGTGTCCTCCTTATTGACTTGCCAAGTCTCGAAGTGAATCTCGAGTTGTCCCTCGCAACGAGACTGGAGGCCTGATGTCGCTGAACAAACACGAGTTATGAGGGGCCATCCCCTTCGTCACTCGAGAATATAACCCAGGTTCCTTCCGCAATGCGAGAAAGTCCATGAGACTTTCCACTCGAAGAGAGATGAGATCAAATTCCCCTGCATTGCGTGCAGAGCAATTCCATGTGCACCATCAAACATGAAAGGAGCCTTGACTTCCTTGATGGAACTCCAGAGAGTCCCCAAGAACACTGATACAAGTCTAGAGTGACCCTGAGGTCACCGCAGCAACACGAAAGTGCTCAGTGTACTGCAAATCAACGTGAGATGAGGCCAGATTCCACTACATTGGCTCCAGAGCCATCCGGCGTTCCCCATCAAACACGACAAGTGGCTTGACTTCCTTTAGGCAACTCCAGAGATTCCCTGAAAACACTGTCCTAAGTATAGAGGAACACCACGTTCAGCACAGCAATTAGAAAACAGCTCCGTGTACCTCAAATCATCTCGAGATGAGAGTTGATTCCCTGGCTTCGAATCAAGAGGAATGCCAACTTTCCAGAACCCCCTCACGGGGAAGCTTCTCTCAGCTATAGGTACGTGAGAGGGACCCTGAGTTTGCTGCCTCAAGTGGAATGGACACCGAGATGCCGTGACTCGACATAAGGCCGGATTTCCCTGCAGTGACATGAATGCAGGCTTGTCTTTCATCTCAAAAGATGAAGGGATGTCTGAATCCCCTGTGGAGACCCTAGAGAAAGCCCTAGTTCCCCACCTCATTTCCACAGGAGGTCTCACATCCCTTTGACAACTCGAGAGGAACACGGAGTTCAATGCTTCAAAAGTAGACGATGACTGACTCCTCTTGAAAATTGACAGGAATCCCAGTATTCCTGTAACAACTTGAAAGTGACAGTGGGTTTCCCTACTCATCTCGAGAGGCATCCCTATTGTCCAACCAAGTTTCGAGGAGAATCCCGAGGTGACCCTCACAACTAGACAGGCGTCCTGACATCATTGAACAAACAGGAGTTTTAAGAGTCCATCCCTGTCGTCACTCGAGAATATACCCCAGGTTCCCTCCGCAACTCGAGAAAAACCATGAGACTTCCCACTCGATGAGAGATGAGATCAGATTCCCCTGCATTGAGTGCAGAGCAAGTCCGTGTTCCCCATCAAACATGAAAGGAGCCTTGACGTCCTTGATGGAACTCTAGAGAGTCCCCAAGAACACTGATACAAGTCTAGAGGGACCCTGAGGTCCCCGCAGCAACATGAAAGCACTCCGTGTACTCCAAATCAACTCAAGATGAGGCCAGATTCCCCTTCATTGGCTGCAGAGCCATCTGGCGTTCCCCATCAAACACGACATGTGGCTTGACTTCCTTTAGGCAACTCCAGAGATTCCCCGAAAACACTGTCCTAAGTATAGAGGAACACCCTGTTCAGCACAGCAACTAGAAAACAGCTCCGTGTACCTCAAATCATCTCGAGATGAGACCTGATTTCCTGGCTTTGACTCAAGAGGAATGCCAGGTTTAAACAACACCTAAAGAGGAGGCTTCTCTCAGCTATAGATATGTGAGAGGGACCCTGAGTTTGCTGCCTCACGTGGAATGGACACCAAGATGCCCTGGTTTGAAATAAGGCCGGATTTCCCTGCAGTGACTTGAATGCAGGTTCGTCTTTCATCTCATAAGAGGAAGGGACGTCTGAATCCCCTGTGGAGACCCTAGAGAATGCCCTAGTTCCCCGCCTCATTTTGACAGGAGGCCTCACATCACTTTGACAACACGAGAGGCACGTGGAGTTCAATGCTTCAAAAGGAGATGAAACCTGTCTCCTCTTGAAAACTGACAGGAGTCACAGTATTGCTCTGGCAACTGCAAAGGCAAACTTGGTCTCCCCCCTCACCTTGAGAGGCGTCCGTATTGCATTGCAACATCTCGAGGAGAATCCTGATGTGTCTCTCCCAACAAGACAAGAGTCCTGACGTCACTGAACCTCACCCCAGACCCTGCACCTGGGGTCACTCCTCCAGTTTCCAAGGTGACTCCACCTGAAATATCCTGTGTCTGTAATCACATGTGCACATCTCCAGGATGACGCCACTTCCCAGACCCAGTACCTGTGGTCACGCTTCCACAATCTCCAGGGTGATCACAACACACTGGACCATGCACCTGGGGTCACATGTCCACAGTCTGCAGGGTGACATTCTCCCAAACCCTATATCTAGGATCACATATCTACAGTCCCCTGGGTGATCCCTCCCAGACACTGTATCTGGAGTCACACATCCACAGTCTCCACGGTGACCCCTTCCCAAGCCTTGCAACTGGGCTCACAATTCCACAGTCTCCAGGGTGAATTCCTTCTGACCATTCCCCTGGGGTCACATATCCACATTCTTCAGGGTGACCAACCCAGTCCCTGTCCATGGGGTCACATATCAACAGTCTCCAGGGTGACACTCCTCCCCTGAATGCACATTTCAAGGGGAGCACAAAAAGCACACCCAAAATATGCACATTTGACAAAAGGGTTATTTTGGACTGATTAATTAAAAAAAACAAAACAAAACAAAAGAAAAAAACAAACAGCCGCCCCAGGAGGATCTTTGAAAACCAAGTCGAAATTCCATTTTATGAAGTAGATTTACATTTGTTAAGGATATCTCCATCTTTAAGGACGTGTCCCTGTCTGGACCAGGAAATAGAGGATGGCTAAATATCAAGAATGGACTAAGTATCAAGACTGACTTGATATCACTAAATGACTTGACTAAATATCAAGAAGGTCTATGGAATGGACCTGGAAGTTAATCTGCATACCACCATGTCTTTGTTTACTGTGCTTCACCTAATAATCTCCCTTAAATAGCTTCTTCCATTCCTTAACCTCCTTCTTTCATTCTTAGCTGATGATAGCATTTAAGGTAAAGTCTTGGACCATTTCAGAAAGTGACAGTTTTCCCAGGTATCTTTCAACTATATAGGAGGTATGCATGTCATATATTAAACTTCTGATTGTTTTTCTCCAATCCATCTTCCTTTCATTATGAACATCTCAGTGAAGAACATTGAGGCTAGGGGGAAAATTATCTTTCCTCTCATCTAATGCAATAAAATAGCATTCAGAGATATAGAGGAATGAACCACAGACCAATTTAAAATAAAAATAAAGGAAAGCATGAATCTAACACTTACATTACTGAGTGAGGGAATCCAGCCTCAAGTGCTACACACTGTATGATCGTATAAGACATTCTAGCAAAGGTAAAACAGACATGATAAAGAGTTTATGGAATATATGGTTGAAATATTTCACATGGTACTTTAGTGAGGAATACCTGCCACTATGCATTTGTCTAAGCACATAGATTTCTGTTTTCAGAACACAAGAAATTTATTACCTATTCACATTTATTTATTTATGGTATGGAGTGCTAAAGACTGGAATGCAGAATTTAACAAAGAATATAACAGATTGAGAAATAAATGAAAAGCTTCAGACTTCCCTAGGGGCCCAGTGGTTAAGACTCCACGTTGCCAGTGCAGGAAATATGGGTTCAATTCCTGGTCAGGGACCTAAAACCCCACATGACGTGGCACAGCCAAAAGATTTAAAAGGAAGAAGAAAAATTTTAAAAGGCCACTCTCACTCTTAGGACAAAATTATCTGACCTAAGTTCACTGTGTAAATGAATGGAATCTGCAGGCCAAAGGCAAATGTACCATACATAAACAATGGGCTCTGTAAGTTCTTTCCACGGGGGTTTGTAGCTAACAGGACTGAAACTACCATATCAGTTATTGAAGGAGCAAGCCCTGAATTTGATAAGTGATGAGTAGTGGAAGCCAGGTTTCTTACCATTGGAGTGGGAAGTTACAGGCAGACAAAAGGAGAAGGGTATAATACCTGTGTCATAAGAGATCAGGTTGGAGATATCATTATAAACTATCTTTAGCCTAATACAGAAACATATAACTCCATGTGAAATTCTTCATAACCGTCTGTATGCATAGTCTGGATACATGCATGTGTATTTCCATGCATTGTCTGCTGAGATTATTAAGTTCCCACATACAAGTTTTTATTAATATGCTCTAACAAAAAGGGACAAGGACTCTTTAAATATGTGTCTGATACTAGGACTGAGACAATAAATATGTAAAGCAGCATAATCTTAAAATGTGAGAAAGAAGGACCAAAAAGCCCCATAAAAGCTGAATTATGTAAAATAAAAGCAGGAGAGTATGGAAAAAGCTCTCAATAGCCAAAGCTAGAATGAACTAAGCAGTCTAATTGGCTGGATTATAGCCAAAAGAAAGTGAAAGTGAAGTTGCTCAGTCGTGTCTGACTCTTTGCAACCCCATGGACTGTAAGCTATGAGGCGCCTCCATTCATGAAATTTTCCAGGCAAGAGTACTGGAGTGGGTTGCCATTTCCTTCTCCAGGGGATCTTCCCCATCCAGGGATTGAACCCAGGTATCCTGCATTGCAAGCATATGCTTTTACAGGCTGAGCCACCAGGGAAGCTCCCAAAAGTTTAAAATAATTTTCAGGTGTCCAAACTGGTAAAAAGTAAAAATTAGGTTTTATGAGTAATGTTGAATAAAAATCTCACACAGAAAGATTCTAAATAATTGATACAGACTCAGCTGTCCATCAAGTATATGAAGCTAACTCTCCTCTCCTCAAATGTGGGTCCTGCATTATGACTTCCTCCTTAATAAGGCACTCAGGATGGACGTGAGGAAAATCAACAATAAAGACAAATAACAAATGTTGGCGAAAATGTACGAAATTGAAACTCAAAACTTTACTTGTGGAGAGGTAAAATGGTGCAATCAATGTGTCCAAAACAAGCATTTTCTCAAAAACATAAAAATGTAATTATATCACTCAGTAGTGGCCACAGGACTGGAAAAGGTCAGTTTTCATTCCAATCCCAAAGAAAGGCAAAGCCAAAGAATGTTCCAACTGCCACACAGTTGCACTCATCTCACATGTTAACAAAGTAATGATCAAATTTCTCCAAGCCAGGCTTCAACAGTAAGTGAACCATGAATTCCTAGATGTTCAAGCTGGATTTAGAAAAGACAGAGGGACCAGAGATCAAATTGCCAACACCCGTTGGATCACTGAAAGAGCAAGAGAGAAAAACATCCAGAAAAATATTTACTTCTGCTTTGTTAACAATGCCAAAGCCTTTGACTCTGGAGATCACCACAAACTGTGGAAAATTCTGAAAGGTATGGGAATACCAGACTGCCTTACCTGCCTCCTGAGAAATCTGTATGCAGGTGAAGAAGCAACAATTAGAACTAGACATGGAACAATGGACTGGTTCCAAATCAGGAAAGGAGTACAGCACCCTGCTTATTTAACTTATATGCAGAGTATATCATGTGAAATCCCGGGTCTGGATGAGGCACAAGCTGGAATCAAAATTGCCAGGAGAAATATCAATAATTTCAGATACACAGAGGACACCACTCTTATGGCAGAAAGCAAAGAAGAACTAAAGAGTCTCTTGATGAAAGTGAAAGAGGAGAGTGAAAAAGTTGGCTTAAAAATCAGTATTCAGAAAACTAAGATCATGGCATCTGGCCCCATCACTTCATGGCAAATAGATAGGAAAACAATGGAAATGGTGACAGAATTTATTGTGGGGGGGGGGGGCTCAAAAATCACTGAAGATGGTGACTGCAGCCATGAAATTAAAAGACACCTGCTCCTTGGAATAAAAGTTATGACCAACCTAGACAGCATATTAAAAAGCAGAGACATTACCAACAAAGGTCCATGTACTCAAAGCTATGGTTGTTCCAATAGTCATGTATAGACGTTACAGCTGGACTACAAAGAAAACTGAGCACCGAAGAAGTGATGCTTTGGAACTGTGGTGTTGGAGAAGACTCTTGAGCATCACTTGGACTGCAAGGAGATCCAACAAGTCAATCCTAAGGGAAATCAACCCTGAATATTCATTGGAAGGACTGATGCTGAAGCTGAAACTGCAATACTTTGGCCACCTAATGTGAAGAACTGACTCATTGGAAAAGACCCTGATGCTGGGAAAGATTGAAGGCAGGAGCAGAAGGGGATAACAGAGGATGAGATGGTTGATGGCATCACCAACTCGATAGACATGAGTTTGAGCAAGCTCTGGGAGTTGGTGATGGATAGGGGAGCCTGGTGTGCTGCAGTCCACGGGGTCACAAAGAGCCGGACATGAGTGAGTGACTGAACTGAAATATCATATGTTTTGGTAACTCCACTCCTAGATATACATCCAAAGAATTTAAAAGAGGTGCTCAAATATATACTTGTACACCAATATTTACAGCAGCAGTGTTCTTGATAATCCAAGTTAAAAACAATGAAAATGTCCACCAACAAGTGAATGGAAGAGCAAATAGGGCAGTTCCATCCATGAGATGCATTACTCTGCCATATAAAGGAATATAGTAAAATAATGCCACAGCTTCAGAAAATAGTAGGGGGCTTTACAAAAACTTAAACACAGAGTTAACATAGAATCCATCAATTCCGGTCCAGGTTATACACTCAAGATATTTAAAACCAAATACTGAAACAGATATTCAAACCCCATATTCATGGCAGCATTATTCATAGTAACCAAAAGGTGGCAGCAGCACAAGTGTTCAACAGATGACTGGATAAGCACGATGTAGTATATACACAGTGGGATCTGATTCAACCTTTAAAAACAAGATAACTCATACATGCTATAATGTAGATGAAACTTCAAGTCATTAGGTGAAGTGAAACAAGCCTGACACAAAAGGAAAAATGTTCTATGATTCCACTAGTATGAGATATCCATATAAGACAAATTCCAAGTAGAGTAAGATGGCCAGGGATTGGGGGTTATGAGTATTTAATGGTTACAGTGTCACTTCAGGAAAAGGGAAAGATTCTGGAGATGAATGGTGGGGAAATTTTTACAATGAGAGTGCAGTTAATGCTATAGAAGTTCATACTTAAAATGACTCAAATAATAAATGTTGTTATATGTTTGTAAGCACAGTGAAAACAATGACACATGGCACAACATGGAAAAGCACTAAAAACATTCTCAGTGAAAGAAACCACACTGAAAAGCCACCCAGATCATAGTCATCTTGTCACTTTAAATCCATGAAGGTTTTTAACATGAGGGAAAGCCCCAGTGATGGCTCCAGAAAAAGAGAACTGCATTAGAATGAAGAAAGACAGTTGCACAAAGCTTGGGCAGCTGATGAAAGTTGAACTGGTCCTATGGATAGGATTGTAATGTGGAAACCATAATTATCCCCCATTTGGGGGTTGTGGGCTGGTTCCCTGGGAAAGTGACCATGTTTTGGGTAAAACACATTGCGGTATTTGGTGTGAATGTAGAAAACTTTGTACCACTATTTAAAGTAGACACGTTTGAAATTTTACTAGAAAGTAAGTTACTTTTCAATACAGCCATGTAAGTCACATGCCAGAAAATCAGAGATGACATCGAACATTGCAATAGAGGCCAAGAGTTAACCTAACTAAATTCAGCTAAAGTAGTTTGATGCTAATTGCCTTGTACTAGTCCACATGGTATTAAAAGGCACCATAGGAAGAGTATATTAGTAGACACCATGCTCTGGGTGCTGTGGATGACCAGATGGAACTGAAACTATTAGATGTCTTAATTCTAGTTTTCCACATAACACTACACCAAAGCAACTGTCAGAACTAAAAAGCGAATTCACAGACTTGCCTGGCAGTCCAGTAGTTAAGACTGCACTTCCACTGCAGGGGGTACAGGTTTGATCCTCGGTCAGAGAACTAAGATCCAACATGTCGAGCTGTGGGGCCAAAAAAACCAAAAAAGAAAGTCAGCAGAACTGCAAGATCATTTGTGATTCTCTACACTAATAATGAACTATCAGAAAGAGAAATTAAGAAAATAATTCCTTTTACAATTGCATCCCCTCCCCCACATAACTAGAAATCTAACCAAGGACTTGAAAGACCTGAAAGCTAAAAACTACAAGACAATGATCAAAGAAACTAAATGGATACAAGTAAAAAGATATCCCATGCTTATGGGTGAAAATACCATTAAAATATCCATTCTAAACAAAGCAACGTACACATTCATGCAATCACTGCCAACATTTCAATGACATTTTTCACAGAAACAAAAGCAATCTTTACATCTGTGTGGAGCCACAAAGGAACCAGAAGAGCCAAAGGGATCCTGAGAAAGCAGAACAGGCTGGTGGCATGTCTATCCCTGACTTCAATCTAGAGTATGTACCTAAAGTCACCAGAAGACGTGTGGAATTGGCACAGAAATAGTCAAGAGAGCTCAGAAGTAAACCTACAGGTGCATGGTAATTAATTTACAAGAAAGGAACTAAAAATATATACGCGGGAAAGGACAGTCCCCCCCACCCCCCTCAATAAACCGTGCTGGGAAAAATGGAAACCACACACCAAGGAACAATATAGGACACCATCTTATACTACAGACAAAAACTGACTAAAATCCCACAACTTTCCACATCAAGCCCTAACAGTCTTGGGTCCTCTTAAGACAGACTTTCAGCAACAGCCACACACAGAAGCTTCTTCCCAATTTTCCTCACTTTTTCTTTCAGCAGCACATCGTTGCAGGAATCTTGAGGAAACCAGACTCCCGTCAGACTCAACTGAACCCCACAATGTCCCAAAGCTGAAGCACCAATGGGTTCTGAGGAGATCATGGGTCCTGAGGAAACTAGATTCCATCAGCCAAAACTAAACCCCATAATGCCCCAAAGCCAAAATACAATGGATCCTGTGGTGACCCATCTCCTGTCAGCCTGAACTGAACCCCACAATGTCACAAAGCTGAACCCCCATAAGGTCCTGAGGAGATCAAATTCTATCAGCCTGAATTGAACCCCACAATGCCCCAAAGCTGAAACCACATGGGTCTTGTGGTGACCCATCTCCTGTCAGCCTGAACTGAACCCCACAATGTCCCAAAGCTGAACACCCAGCAGGTCCTGAGGAGACCAGATTCCATCAACCTGAACTAAACCCCACAATGCCCCCAAACTGAAGCCCCAGTGGGTTCTGAGAAGACCAGATTCCATCTGCCTGACCTGAACCTCAGAGTATCCTGAAGCTGGGTCCTGAGGAGACCAGAGTGCTGTCAGTGGCCACCAACAGCCAGGTGCTCCAGCAGAGTGGGGAGTTCCCCCTGGGGTGAGGAGAGTGTCAGGGGGGCGGGCTCTTCATTATCATGAATAGGCATGATCAAGAAGGTTTGCAGGGGCCAGGGCAAGGACAAGGGAGATAAGCTCCAGCTCCGAGTATTCTAAGTCCCCACTTTCTGAGATTGCGTGACCTACATGATCCAGACTTTGCAAGGAGCAAGCTGAGTTACAGAGGCAGAAGGAGCAGGAGGTGATGTAAAATTTTAACGTTTCCTCTTCAGGTTCAGAAAGATGAAGCCCTCCCAGGTTCCCAGGTCCTTGTGCCCCAGTGACTGTGAGCTCTTCCTTCTGGGTGTATGACCAACCCCCACACTAAGTCCCCTCTATACCCATGGCCCTGGCCCAAGCCTAACCTCCCCCTCAGGCCCTGATGAAGCTCCCCGCCCCCATTGTGCATCTCACATCCCACCCCAACGTGGTCTTTTTGAAGCCTAAACAAGACCATCCTCCTCTCCTCCCTGTGATTCCCCTCACCTGATGAAGCCAGGTCTTCATCCCTTCCAGGTGACTCCAAGGGCCTCATTCTCTCCATGTGTGTGGCCGCTCTCTGTGCCCGTCTTTATGGGCATGTGGTGATCTCCTAAAATGAGGGTTATTTGACAGAGAGAGAATGGGGTAAATGGTGGCCACCAAAGATGTGTCCCCCCAGAACAGGGCCGTATCTGGGAAAAGAGTCTTTGTAGATGTAGTTAAGGATAGCAAGGTAAGGTCATCTAGGGTTAGGGTGACCTTCAATCCAACTGACAGACTCCTTCAAAGAGACGAAAGAGGACGCAAAGGGGAAGCCTCTTAAAGGCAGAGGCAGAGATGGGAGGGAGGGGGCCACAAGCCCAGGGACCCCTGGAGCCCCTGAAGTTGGAAAAGGCAGGAATGATCCTGTCCTGGAGCCTCTGGAGGGACCTCAGCCCTGTGCCACCTTGATTTCCGGTGTCTGGTCTCCAGGACTGAGAGAGGATGAACTCCTGTTGTTTTAAACCACCCAGCATGTGATCATGTTAGAGAAGCCACAGAGCAGCCACACAGACCCTGCTCTGTAGGATCCTAGAAATGTGGGTCTCATTAAAGCAGATGAAGGGTGGATTACAGAACCCTTAAAATCAGCTCTGGACCCTCAGAAATGCTAAAGCAGTGGCTGGGCTCCAGAATGTTGAGGGGTCAAGTCTGAAGCCTGTGCCTAGGGGTACTGGGTGCACACGCCTCCCCGGGTTCTTACACCAGTACATGTGGTGTAACATCTCAGTCTTGATGGAGGACATTTAATATCAATGGCCACATTGCTAATTAAGAAGCCACCAGTTGCACAGGTGAAAGCCCAATTAGGGCACTTGCTTCAGGGATGAGCAATTCTGAAGATGGTCAGGGATGGGGACTTACTCATGTGTAGCCAGCCAGCAGCCCTTGCACATACCCCACCCCCTCCCCTCCCAAGGAGGGACCTCAGTGGGAAGCTGGGAGACTACACGGAGTCATCTCTAAGTAAATGCTGGCTGACCCCCAGGCTAGCCATTCCTGAACCTCATCCACCCTTCATAGATAAAACACTTGAACATGTGCAAAGACCTCACAGGCTGGAGAAAAGTGGAGCCACTCCAGCGACAGCATGCTTACTGACGTGGCTCCTGTAGGTCAGGCAGAATGGTCCTGGCCTGGGTGATCTGGAAGCTTTGCACTTTCCTACCTGAGTTACTCCTCCTGTGCTGCTCCCATTGCCTGTTTTCTTGCTTCCTCATTTCTGCCTGAGAAGATTTCCAACAGCAGGAACAGCTGACACAGCCCATCCTTAGGAAGTGACAGCTTAGCACCTCCTGCAGAAGGTCCAGCAGAGCCCAACACAGACCCAATCCCCCGAAACACTATGGGCCCTCACTCTCTCTTATCAAGCCAACCCTGCAAGATCTAAGCAGAAAGACAGCATCAGGTACAGCTGCAGGCACTTGAGGGGGTTTATATAGACCTCAACCCAGGCACACATCCAAAGGGCAGGCCAGTCAGGTCAGCCAATCTGCCCACCTGGGCTTGTGGTTTCAGAAAATGGGCCTCGTTGTCCTGGCCAGGGTTCCAGGAACAGGTGTGGGTCCTTTGGGTCAGGATGGATATGGGGCTGCTGCTCTGACTTGTTTTCTCATCTTCTTATCTGACCTATAAGTGGGAGAGGATTTCAGGAAGGCCTTCTTCTAATGAGAGGGACCCAGGGGTCAGGGAGAGGATGGGTGGTGGGTGGAGACAGACTCAGTGCCCAGGTGCTATGGGACCCTCTGGAAAACCTGCTGGAAGGAGGCTGCAACCAGTGAAGCCCAAGGTCACAAAACTATCCTGAAGCTGCTGTATGTTACCTCAGGTCCTCCTCTGAGGGTCTCAAGGTCAGATCTGTCCAACAGAGGAGCTGGGGGCTCTTTGCAGTGAGGGCTCTGTGAACAGCTCCTGGGTGCTGAGCCCTGCAGGATACCTGCCCAGGTGAGCCCCACATCCTGGGAGGCACCTGCCCATAAGAACCATGTATCCTGGGAGGGGCGAGTGAACAAGTATTCTCTCTGTGCAGTTATCACAGATTAGCTTAGTGACTCTCACGTGGGCAGTGCTGGAATTAGATGAGAACAAGGACATGTTGGGGGACGTTCCCTGAAACACCCCCAGGCCCGTCCAGAGTGAAGAGTTCAGTAGGTGGGTACTGGTTGCTGTGCTGGGGTGGGAGGTTTCATGGGTGCCTCTTGTTTCTTCACCTGACACCACAGAGGCCTCTGCAGGACACAGAAGACAGCCTGCCCAGGGACGGTGTGAGCCCCTGGCGACCAGGCACGGGAAGTGAGAGGGAAGGACCAGGCTGAGGGGGCCTTTCTGCTCTGAGTTGGGAGTGGACAAGCAAGTGGTGAGTGTGATCTAGGAAAGTGTCTCTGGTGATGGGAGGCTTGTTGAGGCCGTCTGAGTACGAGTTGGAAAAGAATGTTCAGACATAGAGCATTTCAGAAGGGAGTGAGTTTGTATTAAGAACAAAGAGCAGAGATAAAGTGGGCACTGTGGGCTCAGGGGGCCAACCACCTGACAGACTAGGGAAAGTTGACTGATTTCCTGGGTTAAGAGCCAATTTTTACAGTTTCAAGGCAAAGAAAATTCCTACTGGAAGGTTGATATTAGGTGATTGGGTGGGGTACCATAGGGTGTTTACTGGAGTGGGCATCCTTGCCTGGTAGGGAGTCAGGAAGCTCATTAGCGATGATCAGGTGCTTTTGGCAACAGTTGCAAAGGGGGCCCAGTCCGATTCACAGGTGACCTTGGTTCTGGGGCCCACTTCTATGGCCTTGGTGTGAGGACTCCCAGTTGTGGCCTTGGGGAAGGAGTCACCTCAACAAGACTGACCCTGCTTCAGAGTAAAAGTTCCATCAAGTTTTCTCTGCAGGAGAGATCTAGTGATCCTAGATCTGTTTGGAAAAGTCTTGGACACTGCAGGGACACATACTGAGTGTGAAACTGGATATTGAACCTTGTTGGCAAAACTCACCTTTTCTCTCTGTTGGCATTAAAAGGGTGTGGGCTGACAGCTACCTGAGAATCCATCCAATTGACAATTTCCTATTTACAACATAAATGAGTTTGGTCAAATTATTTCTATTTCTATGCAAACAGGCAGCTTGCAACACCTTGTGGCAGGATCATTTCCAATAGATTGTCAACTAATCAAGGTAACAACATTATGACACTCAACACATTTAGATATAATTTCCTAAGCCTTTTTCTTGAGGGACAGACCCAATATGAGCTAGGAATGTGTTCAAAAGGCTCAGAAAGTGCAGGAAAATACACTGGCTATGACTGGAAATTAGGGTCTCTGTGCAAACCTGGAGTTCTGACATCTTACAATCTAGACAGTTCCTGATAGACAGATGCATGAAAAACACTCTACTTTTATGTTTTTCTTTCATCAAAGGAACATGGATTTCCTAGCATTCTGTGTGCTGAGAGTAACTCACTGCTCTAAAATGCTTGCTTGGACTTCATTTTTCAGTAAGAACTTCCCCTGACTGTGTTACAGTCAGGACGGTCCCACACTCACAGGGAAAAAGCAAACTAGCATCCAAACGTTTGTTCCATCAGGTTTTCTCTGTAGGAGAGATCCAGTGATCCTAGGTCTGTCTGGAAAATGCTTGGGTAGTGCATGGACACATACTGAGTGTGAAGCTGGATCCTGGACCTTGTTGGCTAAATCAGCATTTTCTTTCAGGTGGTCCTGAAATGGTGCAGAGTAGCAACTGCCTGAAGATCCATCCAATTGCTGTTTTCTTACTTGTGACAGCAATATCTTTGGTCAGACCTCTTGGATTTCTGCAGCAAACATGGGACTTTCAATTCCTTGCCACTGGATCATTTCCAATGGCAGGTAAACTCATTAGGTAACCAGACTCGATGGCATTCAGCACTCTCAGACACACTCCTACAGCCTGTTTCTTCATAGACAGTCCCAGGATGACCTAGGAATGGGTTCGCTAGTATCAGAAATGTGAGCAAACATACTGGCTGTGACTCTGAAAATTAGGTGCTCTGTGCAAATCTGGAGTTTTAACATTTTAGAATCTAGACAGTTTCTGATAGATGTCTGAAATACACTCCTTTTTATTTTTTGCCTTTCATTCCTCAAAGAAACACAGATTTCACAGCATTATGTTTGCTGAGAGTGACAGACTGCTTGGAAATTCTTGCCTGGAAGTCATTTTGAAGTAACAATTTCCCCTCCCCTGTGTTACCATGGGAAATGCCCCCACACTGACAGAGAAAAGTAAACAAATGTCAAAACATCTGTTCCATGAAGTCCCCTGTAGGAGGGATCCAGTGATCCTAAATCTGTCTGGAAAATTCTTGGATAGTGCTTGGACACATGCTCAGTGTGAACCTGGATTCTGGACCTTGTTGGCAAATTAGAATTTTCTCTGTGTTGGCCACAGTAGGCTGGGGTTTAGCAACTCCTTGAAAATCAGTACACTTGCTCTTTTCCCACTAACGACAGCAATAGCTTTGGTCAAAACACTGGAATTGCTGAAGCAAGCAGGCAGCGTGCAACTCCTTGTGGCAAGATCATTTCCATTGGAATGCCAATTAAACTACTTAGAAACAGTATGGCACTCAGCTGTGTCAGACACACTCCTCCAGACTCTCTCCTCATGGTGTGTCCCAGTAATATAGAGTACTGTGCTCATGAACCATGGAAAGTTCAGGGAAACTTACTGGCTGTGTCTCTGGAATTGAGGGCATCTGTGGAAGCGTGGTCTTCTCACATCTTAGAATCCAGACAGCAGTCATGGATAGAGAGATGCCTGAAAAGCACCCTATTCATTGCCGCTCATTCCACGAGTGAACACAGGTGTCCCAGCATTCTGTTTGCTGAAACCCGCTAAGTGGAAACCCTTGCCTGGAAGTCATTTTTAAGTAAAAATTTCCCCTCACGTGTGTTACACTAGGGAAGGCTCCCACACTCACAGGGAAAAGCAAGCAAACATCAAAATGTCTCTTCCATCAATTTTTCTCTGTCAGAAGGATCCAATGGCCCCAGGTCTCTCTGGAAATTTCTTGGATACTGCAAGGGAAACATACTGACTGTGAACCTGAATATTTGACCTTCTTGGCAAAATTAGCATTGTCTCTCTTTTGGCACTAACAGGATGTGCGCTGGCAGCTGCCTGAAAATCCATCCAATTGATATTTTCCTACTTCTGACATCAATAGGTTTGGTCAAATCTTTCAGGTTTCTGACACAAGCAGGTGGCTTGCAACCCCATCGAGCTGGATCATTTCCATTAAAATGTCAAATAATCTAGGTAACAACAGTATGGCTCTCAGCAATCTTAGATAATTTCACAGCCAGTTTCCTCTGAATCAGACCAAATAGGAGCCAGGAATGTGTTCATAAGGCTCTGAAAGTGCAATGAAATATACTGGCTATGACTTTGGAAATTAGGCCCTGTGTGCAAACCTGGAGTTCTCACATCTTAGACTTTAGATAGTTCCTGACAGATAGATGCCTGAAAAACACCCACTTTTATGTCTTTCATGCATTTAAGTAACATAGTTATCCCAGATTTCTGTGTGATGAGAGTAACACACTGGTTGAAAATCCTTGCTTGAAGGTGATTTTTCAGTAACAATTTCCCATGACTGTGTTACTGTAGGGAAGACCCCCAAACTCACAGGAAAAAGAAAACAACCAACCAAATGTCTATTCTATAAAGTTTTCTCTTTAGGAGAGATCCAATGATCCTCTGCCTGTCTGGAAAATTCTTGGATACTACAGGGACACATACTGAGTATGAATCTGCATCCTTGAATCTGTTGGCAAAATTAGCAAATTTTGTCGGTTGGATCTAAAAGAGTGCGGCCTTAGCAACTGCCTGAAGATTCATCCAATTGGTCTCTTCCTAATAATGACAGTGATAACATTGGTCAAACCTTTGAGGTTTCTAAAGCAAGCAGGCGGCTCACTACTCCTATCTGCTGGCCCATTTCCAGTGTAATGTCACCTCATCTAGTTAAGCACTGTATGGCACCCAGCCCTCTCAGACATACTCCTGCATCCTGTTTCCTCATGGGCAGGCCCAGTTTGAATAAGGAATGTGTTTAAAGCCTTGGAAGGTGCAGGGAAACACAGTACCCTAACTCTGGAAGTTAGGACCCTGGGAAAGCCTTGAAGTCTCATGCCTTGAGTTCTAGACAGTTCCTGATAGATAGAGGCCTAAAAATACACTCCGTATGGATGCCTTTCCGTCCTCGAAGGAACATAGCTTTCCCAACATTCTGTGTGCTGAGAGACACACGGTGCTTGAAAACACTTGCTTGTAGGCCATTGGTCAGTAGAAAATTCCCCTGAAGGTGCAATGGTAGGGAAGGCTCCCACACTCACTGGGAAAGGCAAACCAACATCCAAACGTGTACTCCATAACATTTTGTCTTTAGGTGCGATCAAGTGAGCCTAGGTCTGTCTGGAGAATTCGTGGGTATTGTGGGGACACATCATGAGTGTGAACTTGTATGTATGAACTTGGTGGCAAAATTCTCATTTTCATCTCCCACACTCATTTTGGGACCACATTGGTTCTAAAATGGTGCAGTGTAGCAAATCCTTGAAAATCCATCCAATTGCTGTTTTCTTACTTTTGACAGTGATAGATTTGTCCACCCTTTGGAATTTCTGAAGCAAGCAGGTTGCTCACCACTCCAGCCACTAACTGATTTCCATTGTACTGGCACCTCATGCAGGTAAGCACAGTATGCTGCCCAACACACTCGGATACACTCGTGCAGCCTGTTTCTTCAGGAGCAGTCCCAGTATATACTTGGAAAGTGTTTACAAGGCTTGAAAAGTTCATGGAAACACACTGCCCTGACTCTGGGTGTTAGGATCCCTAGGAAAGACTGAAGGTCTCACGACTTAGAATGTAGACAGCTCCTGATAGATAGAGGGCTGAAAGCACTCTCTGTTGATGCATTTCTTTTCTTGAAGGAACATAACTTTCCAAACATTTTGTGTGCAGAGAGACACACACGGCTTGAATATGCTGGCATGGAGGTCATTTTTCAGTAGCACTTTCCCCTGATGGTGTGACCATGGGGATGCCGCACTCTCCATTTTTAGAGAAAGACAAATTAGCATTCAAACGTCTGTCCCATCACATTTTCTCAGTAGGATCGATCCACTGAGACTAGTTCTGTCTGGAAACTTTGTGGATACTGCATGGAGACATCCTGAGTCTGGACATGGATACCGGATTTTTGGGGCAAAAATAATATTTTTTCTCTTGATTTGGGAAAATGCTACGGCCTTGCAACTGCTTGGAAATCCATCCAATTGCTGTTTTCTTCCTTCTGACAATGATAGCTTTGGTCCATCCTTTGGGATTTCTGAATCAAGCAGGCGACTCACCACTCCTACCCTCTGGCCCATTCCCAGAGGAATGTCATCTCATCTAGGTAAGCACAGTATTGGTACCATACAATCTCAGACACTCTCCTACAGTCTGTTTCCTCATGGGCCATCCCTATATGAGCTAGGATGTCTTTGGGAGGCTTGGAAGGTGTAGGAAAAATAGCGCCTTGACTCTGGTAGTTAGGTCCCCTGGACAAGCCTGGAGGTCAATGTTAGATTCTAGACAGTTACTAATAGATATAGGCCTAATAACACACTCTCTGTTGATGCCTTTTCTTCCTTGAAGAAACATACTTTTCCCTGCATTCTCTGTGCTGGGGATCACACACTGCTTGAGAACGCTCTTTGGAGGTCATTTTTCAGTAGAAACTTCCTCTGACAGTGTAACCTTAGGGAAGGCCCCCACACTCACTGGAAAAGGCAAACCAACATCCAAACTTCTGTTGCATCACATTTTGTCTCTAGGAGTGATCCAGAGAGCCTAGGTCTGTCTGGAAAATCGTGTATACTGCAGGACCACATCCTAAGTGTGAACCTGGATACTGGAACTGGTGGCACAATTCACATTTCTCTTTCGGTTTGTCCTAAAACTGTGTGGCCTGGCACCTGCTTGAAAATCCATCTAATTGCTGTTTTCTTACTTTGAAGAGCAATAACTTTGGTTCACCCTTTGGGATTTCTGAAGCAAGCAAGGAGATCACCACTCCTAGTCATCGGCCTATTTCCAGTGGAATGTCACCTTATCTAAGTAAGCACATAATGGCCCCTCTGTATACTCAGACACACGCCCACAGTCTGTGTCCTCATGGACAGTCCCAGTGTGACCTAGGAATATGTTTACAAAGCATTAAAAGGGCAAGGAAGACACTGCCCTGACTCTGGAAGTTCCGTTCTCTGGGAAGGCTGGAGGGCTCTTGTTAGAATCAAGACAGTTCTTCATAGATAGAGCCCTGAAAACACACTCTCTGTTGATACCCTTCCTTCCTCGAAGAAACAGTACTTTCCCAGTATTCTGTGAACTGAGAGTCACACATTGCTTGAAACCGTTTGCTTGCAGGTCATTTTTCAGTAGCAATTTCTTGTGATGTTGTGACAGTAAGGATGTCCTCTACACTCACAGGGTAAGGCAATCCAAGATCCAAACATCTGTTCCATCACATTCTCTCTATCAGAGCAGCCAGTGAGCCTAGGTCTTTGTGAAATATGGGTAGATACAGCAGAGACACCTCCTGAGTCTGACAGTGGATACCGGAACTTGATGGTCAAATTTGCAACTGCTAGAAAATCCATACAATTGCTTTTTTTTTTTTAATTTCTAACAGTGGTCACTTTTGACCCACCTTTGGGATTTCAGAAGCAAGAAGGCAGCTCGCAAGTGCTGCTGATGGCCTATTTGCAATGGAATGTCACCTCACCTGGGTAACAACAGCATGGCACCCTGCAGTCTGAACACATTCCTGCAGCCTGTTTCCTCATGGGCAGTTCTGGGATGATGTAGGAAGGTGGTTAAAAGCCTGGGTTAGTGCAGGGAAACACACTGCCCTGACTCTGCAAGTTAGGTCCTCAGGGTAAGACTGGAGGTCTCACATCTTAGAAATCTAGACAATTCTTGATAGATAAAGGACTGAAAATTCATTCTCTGCTGATGCCTGTCTTTCCTTGAAGGAACATTGTTTTCCCAACATTCTGCTTCCTGAGTGTCACACACTTGCTTGGAGGTCATTTATCACTAAGAATTTCCCCTGAAGATGTGACTGGAGGGAAAGCCCCACAAACACAGTAAAAGGGAACCACATTCAAATGTCTGTTCCATCACGTTTGCTCTGTAGGTGAGATATAGTGAGCCTAGTCCTATCTGGAAAATTCTTGGATACTGCAGGGACACATCATGAATGTGAATCTTGATAGCAGATCTTGGTGGCAAAATTTGCATTATCCTCTCCATTGGGCTTAAAACGTTGTGGCCTAACAACTGCTTGAAAGTTCATTTAATATCTGTTTTCTTACTTCTGACAATGATAGCTTTGTTCCAGCTTTCTGGATTTCTGAAGCAACAGGCGGTTCATAACTCCTAGTCCCTGGCCCATTTCCAGTGGAATGTCAGTTCATTTGGTAAGGGCAGAATGACACACAGCACACACGGACACTCTTCCATCGCCTGTTTCATCATGGACATTCCTGAGTGATCTTGGAATGTGCTTACAAGGCTCAAAATTTGCAGGGAAACACTGCCCAGACTCTGGAAGATGGGTCCTCTGGACAAGCCTGGAGATCTCACATCTTAGAATATAGACAGATCCTGATAGACAGAGGTCTGAAAACACACTCTCTATTGATGCCTTTCCTTCCTCAAATGAACGTAGCTTTCCCAGCATTCTGTGTGCTGAGAGTCACATACTGCTTGAAAATGCTTGCCTGGAAGTTGTTTTTCAGTAGCAATTTCCCTTGATGGTTTGACCATAGGGAAGCCCACCACACTCACAGGAAAAGGCAAAACATCATCCAAACGTCTGTTCCATCATGTTTCTCTGTAGGAGAGATCCTAGGGTTAGGGTTAGGGTTAGGGTTAGCCTAGGTCTGTCTTGAAAATTCTTCAGTGCTGTGGGGACACATCCTGCGTGTGAACCTGGGTAATGGACCTTGGTGGCAAATTTCGCATTTTCCTCTAGGTTGGCCCTAAAATGTTGGGAAAGCAATGGCCCTTTGAGTAAGGAAAGGCGTCACCAGAGAGTGTGTTTCCAGGCCTCTATCTATTAGGAACTGTCTAGATTGTAAGACGTGAGACCTCCAGTCTTGCCCAGATGAACTAACATCCCGAGTCAGGGGATATGTTTCCATACAATCTCTGAGCCTTGTAAATACATTCCTAGGTCATACCAGGACTGCCAAGGAGGAAACAGGCTGTCAGAGTGTGTCTGAGAGAGCTGGGTGCCATGTGGTGCTACCTATATTATGTGACATTTCACAGGAAAGGGACCACCAGATAGAAGTGGCAAGCAGACTGCTTGCTTCAGAAATTAGATGGGTGAACCATATCTGTCACTGTCAGAAATAAGAAAACAAGTACTGGATGGATATTTAAGCAGTGGCTATGCCAAACCATTTTAGTGCCAACTGAGAGGAAAAGGTGAATTTTGTCCTGTATTCAGGTTCACACTCAGGATGTGACCCCACAGGATCCAAACTTTTCCAGATAGACCTGGGTTCACTGGACCTCTCTAACAGAGAAAACGTGATGGAACAGGTATTTGGATGCTTGCTTGTCTTGTGATTGTGGGCGCTTCCCTACTGTCACAGTCTCAGGGGAAATTGCCACTGAAAAATGAACTCCAAGCAAATGTTTTCAAGCAGTGTGTGACTCTCAGCACACAGTACATTGGGAAAGTTATGTTCCTTTAATGAAGGAAAGGCATCAACAGAGAGTGTGTTTTTTATAGCAGGAACTGTTCAGCTTCTAAGATGTGAGAGCTCAGGCCTGATTAAAAGACCTAAGTTCCAGAGTCAGGACAGTGTGTCTTGCTGCACTTTCTGAGACTTCTAAATGCATTCCTAGGGCATACCAGGTCTGCTCCTAAGGAAGGATGCTGAGGGAGTGTATCAGACTGTGCTGGGTGAAATACTGTGCTCACATAGATGAGGTGTCATTCCACTGGAAATGGGCCTGCAGCTAGGAGTTGCAAGTCATTCACATGCTTCAAAAATCCCAAAGGGTGAACCAAAGCTAGCATTGTCAGAAGGAAGAAAACAACATTCAGATGGAATTTCAAGCAGTTGCTCGGCGGCACTCTTTTAGGGCCAAGTGAGAGAAAAATTCATATTTTAACACCAACGTCTGGTATCCAGATTCAAACATAGGTGTTTCCCCGCAGTGTCCACGGATTTTCTAAATAGACTTACATTGATGAATGGCCCCACCAAGAAAACGTGATTGAACAGATGTTTGGAAGTGCTTTTGAACTTACCTGTGAGTGTGGCGCCTTCCCTACAGTCACACCTCCAGGGGAAATTGCTAATGAAAAATGACCTCCAACAAGCGTTTTCAAGGAGTGTGTGACACTCAGCACACAGAATGTTGAGAAAGCTATATTCCTTTGAGGAAGGAAAGGCATCTCGAGAGAATATGTTATCAGGCCTCTACCTGTCATGAACTGTCTAGATTCAAACATGTGAGTCCTCCAAGTTTCCCAGAGGACCTAAATACCAGAGTCAGGGCAGTGTGTTTCCCACCACTTTCTGAGATTTGTAAACACATTCCTAGGTCAAACCAGATCTGACCATAAAATTCATGCTGCAAGAGTGTGTCTCAGCGTGCTGGGTGACATATTGTGCTAACCTAGATGAGATGACATCTCCCTGGAAAGGGGCCAGTGGCTTGGAGTGGAGAGCCTCCTGCTTGATTCATAAATCCCAAAGGGTGCACCAACACTATCACTGTCAGAAGTAAGAAAACAGCAATTAGATGCATTTTCAGGCAGTAACTAGGTTTAACCATTTTAGGGCCAACTGAGAAAACAATGGAAATTTTGCTGCCAAGGTCCAGTATCCAGGTTCAAACATAGGGTGTGTAGGAACAGTATCCATGAGCATTCTAGACAGTTAGGTTGAATGGATTGCTCCTATCAAGAAAACGTGATTGAGCAGACGTCTGGATGATCCTTTGCCTTTTCCTGTGGGTGTGGCGGTCTTCCCTAAGGTCACAACATCAGGGGAAGTTGCTACTGAAAAATTACTTCTAACAAGCCTTTTCAAGCAGTTTGTGACTCTGAGCACACAAAAAGCTGGGAAAATTATGTTCCATCCAGGAAGGTAAGGCATCAACAGAGAGTGTTTTATCAGGCCTCTGTGTATCACAAACTGTATAGACTCAAAGATGTGAGACTTCCAGGTTTGCCCTGAGGACCCAAATTCCAGAGTCAGAGCATTGTATTTCCCTACACTTTCTGAGATTGCATCCAAGTACCATATTTTGGACTCGATTGTTGACCATGATGGCTACTCCATTTCTTTTAAGCGGTTCCTGCCCACAGTAGTAGATATAATGATCATCTGAGTTAAATTCACCCATTCCTGTCCATTATAATTTGCTGATTCCTAGAATGTCGACATTCACTCTTGCCACATCCTGTTTGACCACTTCCAATTTGCCTTGATTCAAGGACCTAACATTCCAGGTTCCTATGCGATATTGCTCTTTACAGCATTGGACCTTGCTTCTATCACCAGTCACATCCACAACTGGGTACTGTTTTTGCTTTGGCTCCATCCCTTCATTCTTTCTGGAGTTATTTCTCCACTGAACTCCAGTAGGATATTGGACACCTACCGACCTGGGGAGTTCCTCTTTCAGTATCCTATCATTTTGCCTTTTCATACCGTTCATGGGGTCCTCAAGGCAAGAATACTGAAGTGGTTTGCCATTCCCTTCTCCAGTGGACTACATTCTGTCAGACCTGTCCACCATGACCCGTCCGTCTTGGGTGGCTCCACACGTCATGGCTTAGTTTCATTGAGTTAGACAAGGTTATGGTCCATGTGATCAGATTGGCTAGTTTTCTGTGATTATGATTTCAGTGTCTGCCCTTTGATGCCCTCTCACAACACCTACCATCTTATTTGAGTTTCTCTTACCTTGGACGTGGGGTATCTCTTTACAGCTGCTCCAGCAAAGCACAGCCACTCCTCCTTACCTTGGACAATGGGTATCTCCTCAAGCCGCCCCTCCTGACCTTGAATGTGGAGTAGCTCCTCTCGGTCCTCCTGCACCCATGCAGCTGCTGCTCTGTGGACGTGGGATTGCTCCTCTTGGCCACAGCCCCTGACCTTGGGCATGGGGTAGCTCATCTCAGCCACCTCCCCTGACCTCAGGCATGAGGTAGCTCCTCTCGGCCGCTGCCCCTGGTCTCGGACATGGGGTGGCTCCCCTCAGCCACTACCTCTGACCTTGGGCGAGAGATAGCTCCTCATGGCCATGCTTCTGCATGGTCCGTCACAGCCTGCACCATTTGAATGCCGAGTTCCAAAGAATAGCAAGGAGAGATAAGAAAGCCTTACTCTGATCAATGCAAAGAAATGTAGAATAACAACAGAATGGGAAAGACTAGAGATCTCTTCAAGAAAATTAGAGATACCAAAGGAACATTCCATGCGAAGATTGGGTTCAATAAAGGACAGAAATGCTATGCATCTAACAGAAGCAGAAGCTGTTAAGAAGAGGTGGCAAGAATACACAGAACAACTGTACAAAAAAAGATCTTCATGACCCAGATAATTATGATGGCGTGATCAGTCACCTAGAGCCAGACATCCTGGAATGTGAGGTCAAGTGGGCCTTAGAAAGCATCACTACAAACAAAACTAGTGGAGGTGATGGAATTCCAGTTAAGCTATTTCAAATCCTAAAAGATGATGCTGTGAAAGTGCTGTACTCAATAGGTCAGCAAATTTGGAAAACTCAGCAGTGGCCACATGACTGGAAAAGATCAGTTTTCATTCCAATTCCAAAGAAAGGCAATAACAAAGAATGCTCAAACTACTGCACAATTGCACTCATCTCACACGCTAGTAAAGTAATGCTCAAAATTCTCCAAGCCAGGCTTCAGCAATACATGAGCCGTGAGCTTCCAGATGTTCAAGCTGGTTTTAGAAAAGGCAGAGGAACCAGAGATCAAACTGCCAACATCTGCTGGATCATTGAAAAAGCAAGAGAGTCCCAGAAAACATATATTTCTGCTATATTGACTACGCCAAAGCCTTTGATTGTGTGTATCACAATAAACTGTGGAAAATTCTGAAAGAGATGGGACTACCAGACCACCTGACCTGTCTCTTGAGAAACCTATGTGCAAGTCAGGAAGCAACAGTTAGAACTGGACATGGAACAACAGATTGGTTCCAAATAGGAAAAGGAGTATGTCAAGGCTGTATATTGTCTCCCTGCTTATTTAACTTATATGCCGAGTACATCATGAGAAACACTGGGTTGGAAGAAGCACAAGCTGGAATCAAGACTGCCAGGAAAAGCATCAGTAACCTCAGATATGCATATGATACCACCCTTATGGCAGAAAGTGAAGAGGAACTAAAAAACCTCTTGATGAAAGTGAAAGAGGAGAGTGAAAAAGTTGGCTTACAGCTCAATATTCAGAAAACTAAGATCATGGCATCTGGTCCCATCACTTCATGAGAAAGAGATTGGGAAACAGTAGAAACAGTGTCATACTTTATTTTGGGGGGCTCCAAAATCACTGCAGATGGTGATTGCAGCCATGAAATTAGAAGATGCTTACTTCTTGGAAGGGTTAAGACCAACCTAGATAGCATATTAAAAAGTGGAGACATTTCTTTGCCAACAAAGCTCCATCTGGTCAAGGCTATGGTTTATCCAGTGGTCATGTATGGATGTACGAGTTGGACTGTGAAGAAAGCTGAGCACTGAAGAATTGATGCTTTTGAACTGTGGTGTTGGAGAAGACTCTTGAGAGTCCCTTGGACTGCAAGGACATCCAACCAGTCCATCCTAAAGGAGATCAGTCCTGGGTGTTCATTGGAAAGACTGATGCTGAAACTGAAACTCCAGTACTTTGGCCACCTGATGTGAAGAGTTGACTCATTGGAAAAGACCCTGATGCTGGGAGGGCTTGGGGGCAGGAGGAGAAGAGGATGACAGAGGATGAGATGGCTGGATGTCATCACCAACTCGATGGTCATGAGTTTGTGTAAGCTCCGGGAGTTGGTGATGGACAGGGAGGCCTGGTGTGCTTCGATTCATGGGGTCCCAAAGAGTCGAATACAGCTGAGCGTCTGAACGGAACTGAACTCTTTCTGAGCATTGTAAACACATTCCTAGGTCATACCAGAAGTGCCCTTAAGAAAAAACAGGCTGCAGGAAGATTTCTGAGATTGCTGGGTGCCATGCTGCACTTACCAAGATGATGTAGCATTCCACTGTAATTGGGCGAGCGGCTACGAGTTGCTAGCTGCTTACTTGCTTCAGAAATCCCAAAGGGTGTACCAAGTGATCACTGCCAGAAGTAAGAAACCAGCAGCTAAATGCATTTCCAGGTAGTTGTTATGCTCTACTGTTTTTGGCCAACTGAGAGAGAAAGGTGAATTTTGCCACCAAGGTCCACTGTCCATGTTCACACCTAGGATGTGTCCACTCAGGATCCAAGAATTTCCCAGACAGACCTAGGCACACTGAATCTCCACTACAGAGAAAACATGATGGAACTGACCTTTGGTTGTTGCTTTTCCTTTTCCTGTGAGTTTGGTGGCCTTCCCTATGGTCACACTATCAGGAGCAATTGCTAATGAAAAAGGACTTCCAACAAGTGTTTTCAAGCAGTATGTGACTCTATGGACATGCAATACTGGAAACCTACGTTCCACTGAGGAAGGAAATGTATTTATAGACAGTGTGTTTTCAAGAATCTGTCTATTAGGAACTGTCTAGCTTCAAAGATGTGAATTCTCCATATTTGCCCAGAGGACCTCAATTCCAAAGTCAGGGCAATGTGTTTTCCTGCACTTTTTGAGCTTTGTAAATACATTTCTTGGTCATACCAGGACTGCCCATGAGGAAACAGGCTCTCTATATGAGGAACTGTCTAGATACTAAGATATGAGACCTCTAGGTTGGTACAGAGGACCTAAATTTCAGAGCAAGGGCAGTGTGTTTTTGAGCATTTTCTGAGCTTTGTAAACACATTTCTGAGTAATGCCAGGTCTGCTCATGAGAAAACAGGCTTCAGGTGTGTGTCTGAGGGTGCTCAGTACCATACTGTGCTTACCTAGATGAGGTAACTTTCCATGGCAAATCGGCACGTGACCAGGAGTTGTGAGCCATCAACTTGCTTCAGAAATCTTGAATGGTGGACTAAAGTTTGCACTGTCAGAAGTAAGAAAAAAGTAATTGGGTGGATTTTCAAGCAATTGCTAGCCACACCTCTTTATGGCCCCAGAGAGATAAATACAAATTGTGCACCCTAGGCCCTTTATTCAGGTTCACACAGGGGATGTGTTCCCTCGTGATTCAAGAAATTTCCAGACAGACCTTTGCTCCCCAGAGTTCTTCTACAGAGAAAACTGGTTGGAACAGCCATTGGGATGTTGCTTTGCCTTTCCTTGTGAGTGTGGGGCCGCTACTTATGGTCACAGCCTCAAGGAGATATTGCCACTGAAAATAGACTCGCAAGCAAGCACTTTTCAAGCAGAGTGTGACTCTCAGGTCGCAGAATGTGAAGAAAGCTATCTTCCTTTGAGGAAGGAAAGACGTCCACAGAGAGTGTGTTTTCAAACCTCTATCTTGCAGGAAATTTTGAGCTTCTAAAACATGAGACCAGCAGGTCTGCTGAGAGGACCTATATTCCTGAGTCAGGGCCGTGTGTCTCCCTGTAATTTCCGAGTCTGACAAACACATTCCTAGATCATAACGGTACTGACCATGAGAAAGCTGGCAGCAGGAGTGTGTCTGAAAGGGCTGAGTGCCTTACTGTGGTCAACTGTGTGAGGTGACATTCCAGTGACAGGCTCAAAGCTCCAAGGTGTGAGCCACCCGCTTGCTTCAGAAACCCCAAAAGGTAGAGCAAAGCTAGCTCTGTCAGAGGTAAGAAAAGAGCAATTGGACGGATTTTCAAGCTGTTGCTAGGCCGAACCACTTTAGGGCCCCCTGAGAGAAAAATGTGAATTGTGCCCTGTAGGTCAGGTATCCAGGTTCAAACACAGGGTGTGTCCCAGCAGGATCCAAGAATTTTCCACAGAACTAGGCTCACTAGACCTCTCCTGCTGGGAAAATGGGATGGAACAGACATTGGAAGTTGGTTTGCCCCTCCCTATTGTCACAGACTCAAGGAGAAAGTGCCCCTGAAAGATGACCTCCAAGCAAGCACTTTTCAAGCAGTGTGTGACTCTCAGTTCACAGAATGCAGGGAAAGATATCTTCCCTCAAGGAAAGAAAGGCATCAAAAGAGAGTGTATTCTCAACCCTCTATCTTGCAGGAACTGTTTAGCTTCCCAGATGGGAGGCCTCCAGTAGTGCTCAGAGGAACTAAATTCCAGAGTCAAGGCCATGTTTCTCCCTGCACTTTCCAAGCCTTGCAAAGCCATTCCTAGGTTATACCAGTACTGCACATGAGGAAGCAGTCTGCGAGAGTGTGTCCAAGAGGGCTAGGTTCCTCACTATACTCACTTCAGCGAGGTGGCATTCCACTGTAAAAAGGCCCACAGCTGGGAGTTGAAATTCACCCACTTGCTTCAGAAATCAAAAAGGAAGGAGCAAATCTAGCTCTCTCAGAATCAAGAAAAGAGCAAGTGGATGGATTTTCAAGCTGTTGCTAGGCTACATTGCTTTAAGGTCCACAGAGAGAAACACAAATTGTGCCCCCTCATTCTGGTATCCTGGTTCACAAACAGGGTGTGTCCCCAAAGGATCCAAGAATTTTCCAGACAGACTTACGTTCACTAGAGTTCTCCTACAGAGAAAACGGGATGGAACAGACATTTAGATATTGCCTTGTCTTTCCCAGTGAGTGTGGAACCCCTCTGTTTGACTACAGCCCCAAGTGGAAATTACCATTGAAAACTCATGTCTAAGCGAGCACTTTTCAAGCACTGTGTGACTCTCAGTCCGCAGGATACTGGCAAACCTATATTTCTTCAAGGAAGGAAAGGCACCCACAGAGAGTGTGTTTTCAAACCTGTCCCTTGCAGGAACTCTTTAGCTCCTAAGACATGAACCCTCTAGTTCTGCTCAGAGGACCTAAATTCGAGAGCCTGTGCCCTGTGTCTTGGTGCATTTTCCCACCTTTCAAACACATATCTAGGTGATACTGGTACTGCCCTTGAGGAAGCAGACTGTGGGAATATGTCTTAGAGTGCTGGGTCCCTTACTGTGGTCACCTCTGTAAGGTGACACTCCAGTGTAAATAGGCCCAAAGATAGGAGTTGCGAGCCGCCCATGTGCTTCAGAAACCCCAGGGGTGGAACAAAGTTAGCTCTGTCGAAAGTAAGAAAATGGCAATTGGACGGATTTTCAAGATGTGGATAGGTTACACCACTTTAGGGCCACCCGAGAAAAATATGCAAGTTTGAACCTGGGTGTCCAGATTAACGCACAGGGTGTTTCCCCACATGATCCAAGAATTTTTCAGACAGACCTAGGTTCACTGGAGCTCTCCTGCAGAGGAAACATACATCCAGAGTCTCCAGTGTGAACCCTCCAAAATCTATACCTGGTGTCACGAATCCACAGTCTCCAGGATGACCCTACCCTCAAGATCCTGTACCTGGGGTCACAAGTCCACTATTTCCATGTCGAGTCCACCTCCAAGAACTTGAACTTGTGGTCACATGTCCAGAGTCTTCAGGGTGACCCCACCTCCCCGAAGCTACTGGTGTGAAGCATCCACAGTTTTAAGGATGGACCCAATTCCCAGAACCTGTAGCTGGGGTCACACTTCCAAATTCTATGGGTTACCCCACCTCCCACACATTGAACCTGGTTTCCCATGTCCCTGTTAGCCAAGGTAACCCTCTCCATGACCCTGTAATGGGGATCACATGTCCACAGTCTGCTGTGTGTCGTCACTTCCCAGACCCTTCACCTAGAGTCACAATCACAGTTTCCAGGTTACTCCTTTGCAGACCCTGCACCTGGAGTCACTTATCCACAGTCTCCAGGGTGACTCATTCAAAACCCCACACTGGGGCTCACATGACCACAGTCTCCAGGGTGACCCAAGCACCCAGATCCTGCACCCAGGGTCACATATCCACAGGCTCCAGGGTGTACCTCTTGCAGACCCTGCACCTGGGGTCACATATCTACAGCCTCCAGTGTGATCCCCATCCCCAGACCTGATTTGGGTGAGAAATATCCATAGTCTTCAGACTCACACCTTGGATCACATATCCACAGTCTCCAGAGTCACACCTTGGGTCACATAGCCATAGTCAGCAGGGTGAACTCACCTCCCAGAGCCTGTACATGGTGTCAAATGTGCACATTCTCCAGGGTTACCACCCTTCCAACATGCTGTACCTGGGTCAAAAGCCCACACTCTCAAGGGTGACCCCCTCTCAGACCCTGTTCCTGGGGTCACATGTCCAGAATCTCCAGAATGATCTACCTCCAAGATGAAGCACCTGATGTCACATGTCAACAGTCTCCAAGGTGACCCCGTCCTCAGAATCTGCACCTGTGGTTACATTTCTCCAGTCTGCAGGATGACCCCCAATCTCAGTATTTGTATTATGTGTCACATGTACATAGTCACCAGGGTAACCACTGCAGGCCCTTTTTCTGACATAACATTTCCACAGACTCCTGAAGAACTCCCTTCCCAGACTCTGAACCTGGGCTCCTACCTCCAGGGTCTCGAGGGTGATGCCCTCCCCTGTCCCTTCACCTGGTGTCAAACATCCACAGTCTCCATGGTAACATCCACACCAAAGTCTGATATTGGGGACACAGATCCATAGTCTTCTGGGTCGCAACCCCTCCCAGATCATGCACCTGGTCTCACATGTCCTCAGTCTCCAGGTTGACACCCCTCCCAGACACTGCAGCTGGGGTTACACATCCACAGTCTCCAAGGTGAACCCACCTCACTGACTATTGTACCTCTGGCCACATGGCCTCAGTCTCCAGGGTGACCCTATATCTCAGACACTGTACTTGAGGTTACATATCAACGGTGTCCAGGATGACACCTCTCCCCAGACCCTGTACCTGGGGTCGCATTTGCACAGTCTCCAGGGCGATGCTATATTCCCAACCCTGTACCTGGGGTCACAGGTCGCAGTCACCAGGCTTTCCCCACCCTCAAGAGCCTTTACCTGGGGTCATACGTCCACAGACTCCAGGGTGACTCCCTCCCAGACCCTTCACCTGGCATCCTATGTCCACAGTCTCCTGTGTGATATCACTTCCCAGACCCTATACCTGTGGTCACAGATCCACAGTCTCCATGGTGATCCCCTTCCCAGACCCTGTAATTTGGATCCCATGTCCTCAGTCTCCAGTGTGACACCACCTCTCATACCTTGTACTTTGGTGACTTGTCCACAGTTTCCAGGATGACCCAAACGGTGCATGTGGAGTCACATGTCCACATTCTGCAAAGTGACCCCAGTCCCTAACCCTGAACCTTAGTCACACAGCCACAGTTTCAGAATGACCTCACTCCAGACCCTGCACATAGGGTCACACCTCCACCTTCATATTGACCCCCTCCTTGAACTTCTATCAGGTTTCACACATGCACCATCTCCACAGTGACCACCACCAGATCCTGTACCTGTGCTCAGGGTCCACAGTCTGCAGGGTGAGACCATTTTGTACCTTAAACCTTGGTTCACCTAGCCAGTCTCCAGGGTCATCCCTGCCAAACCTGCACCTGGGGTCACATGTCCATACTCTCCATGGTGACATCCCCCAGGCCCTGTACTGCTGCTGCTGTTGCTGCTGCTGCTAAGTCATGCCAGTCGTGTCCAACTCTGCGACCCCATAGATGGCAGCCCACCAGGCTCCCCCATCCCTGAGATTCTCCAGGCAAGAACACTGGAGTGGGTTGCCATTTCCTTCTCCAAAGCATGAGAGTGAAAAGGGAAAATGAAGTCACTCAGTCATGTCTGACTCTTAGGGACCCCATAGACTGCAGCCTACCAGGCTCCTCCATCCATGGGATTTTCCAAGCAAGAGTACTGGAGTGGGTTGCCCACTCCAGTACCTAGTGTCATATATCTGCACAGACCCTATACGTAGTGTCATATATCCACAGTTTCCCGGGTTACCCCACTTCCCATATGCACCTGGGATCACATGCTCAGTCTGCAAGGTGACCCCGATCCCATTCCTGTACCTTGTGTCACAAGTCCACAGCCACCAGGATGGCCCCACCCTCAAGATCCCATACCTGGGGTCACACTCCTGTCTCCAGTGTGATCTCACCTCCCAGAAACTTTACCTGGGGATAAACATCTACTGTTTTCAGGATGGTCCCAACTCCCTGAAACGGTACCTGGAGTCACTCTTCCATAGACATTGAGGCTGTTCCATGCCCCTGGTCCACAGGGTTACACCCTCCAAGACCCTGTAATGTGGTTTACATGTCCACAGTCTCCTGTATGTCATCACTTCCCAGAACCTTCACCTGCAGGCACACAAACAGAGGTTCCAGGATGACTCCCTCATAGACCCTGCACTTGGAGCCACATATCCACAGTCTCACAGGTGACTCATCCAAATCACTGTACCAGGGCTCACATAACCACAGTCTTCCAGATGCTGGACTATTGACCCCAGCACCCAGTGTCACATGTTCACAGATTCTAGCATGGCCTCACACTCCAGACACTGTACCTTGGGACACATACCCACAGTCTCTAGGGTGAACACCCTCCTAGACACTGTACATGGTGTCACATGGGCACATTCACCAACTCCCAAACCCTGTACCTAGGGTCACACGTAGATAGTCTCAGGGTGACCCCACTTGCCAGAACTTGCACCTGGGTTCATATGTCCGCAGCGCCCAGGGTAACACCACCTGTCAAACAATTGTACTCGGTTCAAACACCCACTGGTTCTAGGGTGACACCAATTCCAAGCCCGTGAACCTAGCTAGGGTCACACATCCATGGTCTCCTGGGTGGCAACCCCTCCCAGATCATGCACCAGGTCTCACACCTCCGCAGTCTCCAGGGTGACTACACCTCACAGAATATTGTAATTCTGGTCACATTGCCCCAGTCTCCAGGGTGACCCCGTATATCTAACCCTCTACCTGGGGTTACATGTACATGTTGGCCAGGAATACACGCCTCCCCAGACTCTGTACACGTGATTACATTGGCACAGTCGCCAGGGTGACTCCAACTTCCCCACCCTATACCTGGGGTCACATGTCCAGAGTCTCCTGGATTTACCCACATTCAAGGGCTAGTAACTGGGATCACATGTCCACAGTCTCGAGGCTTTCCCCACCCACAAGTGCCTGTACCCAGGGTCACACGTCAACTGACTCCAGGGTGACTCCCTCCCAGACCGTTCACCTGGCATCCCATGTCCCTAGACTTTTGTGTGATGTCATCTCCCAGACTCTGCACATGTACTAACAGATTCACAGGCTCTGTGGTGACCCCCTTCCTGGTCTCTGTAACTTGGGTCACATGTTCTCAGTATCCGGTGTGACCCGACCTCTCATGCCCTATACCTTTGGTGACTTGGCCAGAGATTCCAGGGTAACCCTCCCCTGCCAGGCCCTGTGCTTATTTACACACATCCACAATCTCCAGGATGTTCGCCCTCCCATACCCTGCACCTGGAGTCACATGTCAACAGTTTCCAGCGTGAACCCCACTTTGCCCACTGCACCTGGGCTCACATATCCACATCATGCAGGGTGACATCCCTTCCAGACCATTTCCCTGCCATTAAATGCCTGCAGTCCCCAGAGTGACCCCGTACCTCCCAGACACTGTACCTGAGGTCACATATACAGAGTTTCCTGGATCACCCCCATCCTAGACCCTGTACCTGGGTTCAGATATCCTAGTGTCTTGGGGGACCCAGGTCAGACCTTGCATCTAGGGTCGAATGCCCACTATCCAGGATGACTTGCCTCCCCAATCAGTGCATCTGGGGTCATATGTCCACAATCTTCAAAGTGACCCCATCCCCTAACCCTGCACCTTACTCACACATCCACAGTCTCCAGAGTGATGTCCACTGTCTCACGGGTGACCTCTTCCCTGAACTTGTTCCAGATTTCACACGATCACCATTGCCACAGTGACCACCAGCAGATCCTGAACTTGTGGTCACAGTTCAACAGTCTGCCTGATGAGACCCATTTTGTACCCTGAACCTTGTGAACCTGCACCTGGGATCACAAGTCCATATTCTCCATGGTGTCATCCCCCAGACCCTGTACCTAGTGTCATATATACATTCTCCTGGACTTCCCCACTTCCAATACCATGCACCTGTGATCACACATCCACAGTATCCAGGGTGATCCCCCTCCTAAACCTGTACCTGGTGTCACAAGTCGACAGACTCCAGGATGACTCTACCGTTAAGACCCTGTACCTCGGGTCACAAGTCCACTGTTTCCAGGGTGAGACCCCTCCCAGACTCTGCACTTGGGGTCACTTGTCGAGAGTCTCCAGGGTGACCCCACCTCCCAGAAACTGTACCTAGGGTGAAACATCCACAGTCACTCAGGTTGGCCCCAATTCCCAGAACCTGTACCTGGGGTCCCACTTCCATAGTCTCGGTTACCACATGCCAAGACATTTAACATGGTGTCCCATGATCTTGGATGCCAGGGTTACCCCCTCCAAGACCCTGTAATGGGGTCACATGTTCACAGTCTCCAGAGTGTCGTCACTTCCCAGACCCTCCACCTGGAGTCACACAAACACAGGTTCCAAGGTGACTCCCTCGCAGGCCCTGCACCTGGAGTCACATATTCACAATCTCACCTTGGGGAATCCCATTCAGACCCTGGATCTACGGTCATGTATCCAGTCTCCAAGATGATTTGCCTCCCAAATGGTGCATTTGAGGTCACATGACCACAATCTTCAAAGTAAACGCGTCCCCTAACCCTGTATCTAAGTCACACGGCAAATAGTTTCCAGAGTGACCTCAACCCAGACCCTGAAACAAGGGTCACATGTACACAGTCTTGGAGAGTGACCCCCTCCGTGAACTTGTACTAGGTTTCATACGTCCATCATCGCCACAGTGACTACCACCAGATCCTGTACCTGTGGTCATAGATCCACAGTCTACAGGGTGAAACCCTTTTCCTACCCTGAACTTTGGGGCACGACCACAGTCTCCAGGGTGACCCCACCCAAACCTGCACCTGGGGTCACATGTCCACACTTTCCATGGGGACATACCTGAGACCCTGTACCTACTGTCATATATCCACAATCTCCTAGGTTACCAAACTTCCCATACCATACACCTGTGATCACATGTCCACAGTCTCGAAGGTGGCCCCCTGTATAACCTGTACTTGGTGTCACAAGTCCACAGCCTCCAGGTGACCCCACCCTCAAGATCCTGTATCTGGGGTCACAAGTCCACTTTTTCCATGGTGAGTCTACCTCCCAGACCCTGCATTTGGGGTCACATGTCCAGAGTCTTCAGGGTGACCCCACCTCCCAGAAACCATACCTCGGGTGAAATGTCCACCATTTTCAGGATGGCACCAACTCCCAGAACCTGTACCTGGGGTCACACTTCCATACTCTCAGGGTATCCCCACCTCCCAGACATATAACCTTGCATCCAATGACCCTGGCCACAAAGGTTCCCCCCTCCAAGACCCTGTAATAGGGGTCACATGTCCACAGTCTCCTGTTTGTCAAAACTTTGTAGACCTCACCTGGAGTCACACAAACACAGGTTCCATGGTGACTCCCTTGCAGACTCTGCACCTGGAATCACATATTCACAGGCTCCAGGGTGACCCCCTCGGAAATCCTGTACCTGAGATCACATATCTACAGTCTCCAGGGTGAATCCCATCCCCACACACTGTCTGAGCAGAATCATCCAGTCTCCCATGAGACCCCAATGTCAAGAACTCATCCCTTGTGCTAGAAGTCTACATTCTCCAGGCTGACATTATTTCCCACACCCTGCACCTTGGGTAGCATATTCACAGTCTCCAAGGTGACCTTACCTCCCAGACCCTTTACCTGGGGTCACATGTGCAAATTATCCAGGATTCCCGCCACTCCAACACCCTGCACCTGGGTCAAAAGCCCACAGTCTCAAGGGTGACCTCCTATCTGACCATGTTCCTGAGGTACATGGCCAGAATCTCCAGGATGATCTTGAAAGGTATTGCTGAACCACGCAAAGACACTGGAATTCTTGGCCTCCAGAGGAGATGAATTCAATTCAGGTCCAGAGACGAGGCTTGATTGCTTAGAGCTTTTGTGTAATAAAGTTGTATTAAAGTATAAAGGAGATAGAGAAATCTTCTGACATAGGCATCAGAAGAGGGCAGAAAGAGTAGCCCCTTGCACGTGTTAGCAATGGAATTATATGGCTCAAATGGTAAAGCATCTGTCTGCAATGCTGGAGACCCAGGTTAGATCCCTGGGTCAGGAAGATCTCCTGGAGAAGGAAATGGCCACCCACTCCAGTACATTTGCCTGGAAAACCCCATGGACAGAGGAGCCTGGTAGGCTACAGTCCATGGGGCCACAAAGAGTTGGACATGACTGAGCAACTTTACTTTACTTTTAATTAGTTATTCATATCAGTTCAGTTCCGTTCAGTCGCTCAGTCATGTCTGACTCTTTGGGACCCCATGAATCACAGCACGCCAAGCCTCCCTGTCAGTCACCAACTCCCGGAGATTTCTCGAACTCATGTACATCGAGTCGGTGATGCCATGCAGCCATCTCATCCTCTGTCATCCCCTTTTCCTCCTGTCCCCAATCCCTTACAGCATCAGGGTATTTTCCAATGAGTCAGCTCTTCGCACCAGGTGGCCAAATGATGGGAGTTTCAGCTTCAGAATCAGTCGTTCCAATGAACACCCTGGACTGATCTCCTTTAGGATGTACTAGTTGGATGCCCTTGCAGTTCAAGGAACTCTCAAGAGTCCTCTCCAACACCACAGTCCAAAAGCATAAACTCTTCGGTGCTCAACTTTCTTCACAGTCCAATTCTCACATCTGTACATGACCACTGGAAAAACCATAGCCTTGAACAGAGGGACCTTTGTTGGCAAAGTAGTGTCTCTGCTTTTTATTATGCTATCTAGGTTGGTCATAACTTTCCTTCCAAGGAGTAATTTTCTTTTAATTTCATGGCTGCAATCACCATCTGCAGTGATTTTGGAGCCCAAAAAGATAACATCTTACACTGCTTCCACTGTTTCCCCATCGATTTCCCATGGAGTGATGGGACCTGTTGCCATGATCTTAGTTTTCTGAATGTTGAGCTGTAAGCCAACTTTTTCACTCTCCTCTTTCACTTTCATCAAGAGGCTTTTTAGTTCTTCTTCACTTTCTGCCATAAGGGTGGTGTCATCTGCATGTCTGAGATTATTGATATTTCTCTTGGCAATCTTAATTCCAGCTTGTGCTTCTTCCAGCCCAGCATTTCTCATGATGTACTCGGCATATAAGTTAAATAAGCAGGGTGACAACGTACAGTCTTGACGTACTCCTTTTCCTATTTGGAACCAGTCTGTTGTTCCATGTCCAGTTCTAACTGTTGCTTCCTGACCTGCATACAGGTTTCTCAAGAGGCAGGTCAGGTGGTCTGGTAGTCCCATCTCTTTCAGAATTTTCCACAGTTAATTGTGATCCACACAGTCAAAGGCTTTGGTGTAGTCAATAAATCAGAAATAGATTTTTTTTTCTGGGACTCTCTTGCTTTTTCAATGATCCAGCAGATGTTGGCAGTTTGATCTCTGGTTCCTCTGCCTTTTCTAAAGCCAGCTTGAACATCTGGAAGTTCACAGTTCACGTATTGCTGAAGCCTGGCTTGGAGAATTTTGAGCATTACTTTACTAGCGTGTGAGATGAGCATAATTGTGTGGTATTTTGAGCATTCTTTGGGATTACCTTTCTTTCTATTTGGAATGAAAACTGACCTTTTCCAGTCCTGTGGCCACTGCTGAGATTTCCAAATTTGCAGGCATTATGAGTGCAGCACTTTCACAGCATCATCTTTCAGTATTTGAAATACTTCAACTGGAATTCCATCAACTCCACTAGCTTTGTTCTTACGATGCTTTCTAATTGCCACTTGACTTCACACTCCAGGATGTCTCGCTCTAGGTGAGTGATCACACCGTTGTGATTATCTGGGTCATGAAGATATTTTCTACAGTACTTCTGTGTATTCTTGCCACATCTTCTTAATAGCTTATGCTTCTGCTAGGTCCATAGCATTTCTATCTTTTATCAAACCCAGTTTTGCATGAAGTGTTCCCTTGGTATCTCTAATTTTCTTGAAGAGATCTCTAGTCTATCCCATTCAGTTCTTTTCCTGATTCACACGTGATGCACACAAGGTGCACATGAGGTGCACACGTGATGCCCACGTGATGAACACGTGATGCACACGTGATGCTCATGTGATGAACATGTGGTGCACAAGTGAGGCACACGTGATGAACACGTGATTCACACGTGATGCACATGTAATGAACAGGTGATGCACACGTGATTCACACGTGATACACATGTGATGAACACGTGATGCACACATAACACACATGTGATGAATACGTGATGAACAAGTGATTCACAGGTGACGCACACGTGGCGCACACGTGACGAACACGTGTTGCACAAGTGATGCACATGTGATGGACATATGATTCACACGTGAAGAACACGTGACTCACATGTGATGAACACATGCCTCACACATGATGAACACGTGATGCACACGTGATGAAAACATGATGCACACGTCACACAGACGTTGTGAACAAGTGAACAACACGTGAGGCACATGTGATGAACACGTGATGCACACGTGATGCACACGTGATTCACGCGTGATACACATGTGACTCACACTGATGAACACGTGATGCACACATAACCCATATGTGATGAATACGTGATGCACACATGACACACACGTGACGCACACGTGACGAACACGTGATGCACACGAGATGCACACGTGATGCACATGTGATGCACACATGATGGACACGTGATCAACACGTGACACACACGTGATGAACACATTATTCACACATGACGCAAACTTGATGCACACGTGATGCGCACGTGACGAACACGTGACGCACGCGTGTCGCACATGTGATGCACATGTGATGCACACATAACACATATGTGATGAATACGTGATGCAGACGTGACACACACGTGACGAACACGTGACGCACACATGACGAACATGTGATGCACACGAGACGCACATGTAACTCACACGTGATGTACACATGATGGACACGTGATGAACACGTGACACACACGTGACGAACATGTGATTCACACGTGAGGCAAACTTGATGCACACGTGATGCACACGTGATGAACACATGTCGCACACATGATGAACTCGTGACGCACACATAACGCACAAGTGATGGACACGTGATGCACCAGTGACGCACACGTGATGGACACGTGATTCCCACGTGCACACACGTGACGCACACGTGATTCCCACGTGCACACACGTGATGCACACGTGACACACAAGTGACACACATGTGATGAACACGTGATTCACCCGTATGGACACGTGACACACACCTGATGAACACGTGACTCACACGTGATGGACATGTCACACACACGTGATGCACACGTGATGCACACGTGACACACACATGATGGACACGTGATTCACACTTGATGCACACGTGATTCACACGTGATTCACTCATTTCAACTCGAGATGAGGCCCGATTCCCCTTCATTGGCTCCAGAGCCATCCCACTTTCCCCATCAAACACGACAAGGCGCTTGACTTCCTTTAGGCAACTCCAGGGAATCCCCGAGAACACTGTCATAAGTCTAGAGGAACACCAAGCGTAACACAGCAACTCGAGGAAAGCGCCATGTACCCCAAATCGTCTCAAGATTAGAGTTGATTTCCTGGCTTCAACTCAAGAGGTATTCCAACTTTCCACAAGCACCTCTAGAGGAGGCTTCTCTCAGCAATAGGTATGTAAGTTGGACCCTGAGTTTGCTGCCTGAAGTGGAATGGGCCCCGAGATGCCCTGACTCAAAAGAAGGCCCGATTTCTCTGCAGTGGCTTTAATGCAGGCTCGTCTTTCATCTCACCAGATGAAAGGATGTCTGAATCCCCTGTGGAGACCCTAGAGAAAGCCCTAGTTCCCCATCTCATCTCGACAGGAGGCCTCACATGACTTTGATACCTAGAGAGGCACCAAGAGTTCATTGCTTCAAGAGGTGACGATGCCTGACTCCTCTTGAAATGTGATAGGAATCCCAATATCCATGTCACAAGTGGAAAGGGATTTTGGGTCTCCCGCCTCATCTCCAAAAGCGTCCCTATTGCCTGCCAAGCCTCGAAGAGATTCCCGAGGTGTCCCTCTTAACTAGACAGGAGTCCTGACATAGCTGAACAAATCCGAGTTTTGAAGGGCCATCCCCACCGTAACTCGAGAATATACCCCAGGATCCCACCGCAACTCGAGAAAAACCATGATACTTCTCCCTGGCCACGAGATGAGCCCTGGTTCCTCTGCATTGCATGCAGAGCAATTCTGTGTTCCCCATCAAACATGTAAGGAGCCTTGACTTGCTTGATGGGACACCAGAGAGTACCCAAGAACACTGTAACAAGTCTAGAGTGACCGTGAGGTTAGTGCAGAAACAGGAAATAGATCCGTCTACCCCAAATCAACTCGAGATGCTGCCCCATTCCCCTGCATTGGCTCCAGAGTCATTCTGCGTTCCCCATCAAACACAAGTGGCATGACTTCATTAAGCAACTCCAGAGATTCCCCGAGAACACTGTCCCAAGTGTAGAGGAACACCAGGTGCAACACAGCAACTCGAGGAAAGCCCCATGTACCCCAAATCGTCTTGAGATTTAGAGCTGATTTCCCTGCTTCGACTCAAGAGGTATGCCAACTTTCTGCAAGCACCTCAAGAGGAGGCTTCTCTCAGCAATATGTATGTGAGTTGGACCCTGAGTTTGCTTCCTGAAGTGGAATGAACACCAAGATGACCTGACTCAAAAGAAGGCCAGATTTCCCTGCAGTGGCTTTAATGTAGGCTCGTCTTTCATCTCACAAGATGAAGGGATGTCTGAATCCCCTGTGGAGGACCTAGAGGAAACCCTATGTCCCCGCCTCATCTCAACAGGAGGCCTCACATCCCTTTGACATCTCGAGAGGCACGCGGAGTTCAATGCTTAGAAGGTGACGATGCCTGACTCCTCTTGAAATGTGATAGGGATCCCAATATCACTGTGGCAACTGGAATTGGACCCAGGGTCTCCCGCCTCACTTCAAGAAGCGTCCCTATTGCCCTGCCAAGCCTCAAAGAGATTCCTGAGGTGTCTCTCATAACTAGACAAGAGTCCTGATGTCGCTTAACAAACAGGAGTTTTGAAAGTCTATCCCCACCTTAACTCGAGAATATGCCCCACGTTCCCACCGCAACTTGAGATAAACCATGAGACTTCCCCCTGGCCGCAAGATGAGGCCTGATTGCTCTGCATTGCAGAGCAATTCCGTGTTCCCCATCAAACACGTAAGGAATCTTGACTTGCTTGATGGCATTCCAAAGAGTCCCCAAGAACACTGTCACAAGTCTAGAGGGACCCTTGTGTCACCGCAGCAATGCGAAATAGCTCCATACTGCAAATCAACTCGAGCCGAGGCCCAATTCCCCTGCATTTGCTCCAGAGCCATCCCGTGTTCCCCATCAAACAGGAGTAGTGGCTTTACTTCCTTTAGGCAACTCCAGAGATTCCCCGAGAACACCGTCCCAAGTCTGGAGGAACACCAGTTGCAACACAGCACCTCGAAGAAAGCCCCATGTACCCCAAATCGTCTCGAGATTAGAGCTGATTCCCTGGCTTTGACTCAAGTGGTATGCCAACTTTCCACAAGCACCTCTAGAGGAGGCTTCTCTCAGCAATAGGTATGTGAGTTGGACCCTGAGTTTGCTGCGTCAAATGGAATGGACACCGAGATGCCCTGACTCAAAAGAAGGCCTGATTTCCCTGCAGTGGCTTGAATGGAGGCTTGTCTTTCATCTCACCAGACAATGGGATGTCTGAATCCCTTGTGGAGACCCTAGAGAAAGCCCTAGTTCCCCTCCTCCTCTCGACAGGAGGCCTCACATGCCTTTGACACCTAGAGAGGCACCAAGAGTTCATTGCTTCAAGAGGTGACGATGCCTGACTCCTCTTGAAAAGTGATAGGAATCCCAGTATCCCTGTGGCAACTGGAAAGGGACCCTGGGTCTCCCGCCTCACCTCTAGCAGCGTCCCTATTGATGTGTCAACCCTCGAAGAGATTCCTGAGGTGTCCCTCATAACTAGACAGGAGTCCTGACGTCGCTGAACAAACACGACTTTTGAAGGGCCATCCCCGCTGTAACTCGAGAATATACTCCAGGTTCCCAGCGCAACTCGCGAAAAAGCATGAGACATCCCCTCGCCACAATATGAGGCCAGATTCCTCTGCATTGCGTGCAAAGCAATTCCGTTTTCCCCATGAAATGCGTAGGAGCCTTGACTTGCTTGATGGAACTCCAGAGAGTCCCCAAGAACACACTCACAAGACTAGAGGGACCCTGAGGTCACCGCAGCAACGCGAAATAATTCCGTGTACACCAAATCAACTGGAGATGAGGCCCGATTCTGCCACATTAGCTCCAGAGAAATTCCACTTTCCCAATCAAGCAAGACAAGTTGCTTCACTTTCTTTAGGCAACTCCAGAGACTCCCCGAAAACACCGTCCCATGTCTCGAGGAACACCAGGTTCAGCACAGCAACTTGAGGAAAGCTCTATGTACCCCAAATCATCTCGAGATGAGAGCAGATTCCCAGGATTCAACTTAAGAGGTATGCCAACTTTCCACAAGCACCCCAAGAGGAGGCTTCTCTCATCAATAGATATGGGGGAGGGACCCTGAGTTTGCTGCCTCAAGTGGAATGGAGTCCGAATGCCCTGACAAGAAAGAAGGCCGGATTTCCCTGCAGTGGCTTGAATGCAGGTTCGTCTTTCATTGCACAAGATGAAGGGATGTCTGAATCCAATACGGAGACCCTAGAGAAAGCCTTAAGTCCTGGCCTCATCACGCCAGGAGGTCTCACATCCCTTTGACATGGAGGTAGGCGGAATTCAATGTTTCAAAAGGTGATGACGCCTGACTCCTCTTGAAAATTGATAGGAATCCCAGTCTCACTGTGGCAACTGGAAAGGAACCCTGGGTCTCCCGCCTCACATTGAGAAGCGTCCCTATTGCCCTGCCAAGCCTCGAAGAGATTCCTGAGGTGTCCCTCGTAACTAGACAGGAGTCCTGACGTCGCTGAACAAACATGAGTTTTGAAGGGCCATCCCCGCCGTACCTGGAGAATATACCCCAGGTTCGCGCCGCAACTCGAGAGAAACCATGAGACTGCCTTCTCGCCGCGAGATGAGGCTTGATTCCCCTGCATTGCATGCAGAGCAATTCCGTGTTCCCCATCAAATACGTAAGGAGCCGTTACTTGCTTGATGGAATTCCAGAGAGTCCCCAAGAACACTGTCTCAAGTCCAGAGGGACCCTGATGTCACTGCAGCAATGGGAAATAGCTTCGTGTATCCCAAATCAACTCGAGATGAGTCCCTATTCCACTGCATTGGCTTCAGAGCCATCCCGTGTTCCGCATCAAACACGACAAGTGGGTTGGCTTCCTTTAGGCAACTGCAGAGATTCCCCGAGAACACTGTCCCAAGTCTAGAAGAACACCAAGTTCAGCACAGCAACTCGAGGAAAGCTCCATGTACCCCAAATCATCTTGAAATGAGAGCTGATTCCCTGGCTTCCACTCAAGAGGTATGCCACCATTCCACAAGCACAACCAGAGGAGGTGTCTCTCAGCAGTAAGTATGTGGGAGGGACCCTGAGTTTGCTGCCTCAAGTGGAATTGACCCTGAGACGCCCTGACTCGAAAGAAGGTCCGATTTCCCTACAGTGGCTTAAATGCAGGCTCATCTTTCATCTCACAGGATGAAGGGATGTGTGAATCCCCTATGGAGAGCATAGAGAAAGTCCTAGGTCCCCGCCTCTTATCGACAGGAGGCCTCACATCCCGTTGACACCTCGAGAGGCATGCAGAATTCAATGATTCAAAAGGTGATGATGCCTGACTCCTCTTGAAAATTGGTAGGAATCCCAATATCCCTATGGCAACTGGAAAGGGACCCTGGGTCTCCCTCCTCACCTCGAGAAGTGTGCTGATTGCCCTGCCAAGCCTCAAGGAGATTCCTGTGTCCCTCATAACTAGACAGGAGTCCTCAAATTGTCCAAGAACACTAGAGCAAACAAGCCCATTCATAACTGGTAAAGATTGAAATAGACACCTGGCCACGGAGCGTATACTGATAGTAAACTCTCCTACAGAAACATACTCAAGATACTGGTGGGATGCATGCACAGCCCCCTTTGGAAGACAGTCTGACAGTTGTTTCAGTAACCACATGGGACAAGCACTGAATTCCATACATGACAAGTGGTGGAAGCCAGGTATCTTACCATTGGAATGGTAAGTTATGGATAAACAAAAGGAAAGGTTACAAGATTCATGGAGACATCATCACAAATTACCTTCAACTGAATATATAAGCTGGAATACATGTATATATTTCCAAATATTGTCAGCTGAGCATATTTAGCTCCTACATGTATGTTTTAAATATCACTCTATAATGAAAAAGAACAGGAAATGTCCCTGGTGGCCCAGTGGTAAAGGATCTGCCTACCAATGCAGGGAACACTGGTTCAACCCCTGGTCCTAGAGGATTCCACATGCCCAGGGGCAACTAAGCCCCCGTACAACTATTGAAGTATTTGCGTGCTCCAGAGCCCAAGTTCTGCAACCAGAGAAAGCGCTGCAATGAGAAGCCATGGCAAGTCAACTAGAGGGTAGCCTCTGCTCACTACAACTAGGCATCTAGCTACAAAGACCCAGCATTGTCAAAAATAATTCAGTGTTTAAAAAAAAGGACAGAAATTCTTTGAATAAACGATTGAGACTAGGGGCGAGACAGTAAATATATAAGCTAGGATAATCTAAAGTATGAGGAAGTAAAGAAAGTAAAGACAACTATCAAGCTGTCCAAGCTGATAAAAATGAATGATTACACAGTTTTATCTGTATACACTAGCAAATAATAATCTGAAAAGGAATTTAAAAAAACAATTTCCTTTTGATAGTGTCAACATTAATAAAATATTTTGCCATGGGTGTAATGAGGATGACAAGACTGGCACATTGGAAATTATACACGATTGCTGAAAAATATCCTGAATACATGCACAGATATTCCATAGCGATGGAAAGACTTAAGATGGCAATACCATGGAATGCATCTTCAATCTGAAATGAAGAGTCAATATGAATTACAAAAGACTGAAAGGTCATTGCTGAACCACAAAAGGCGCCAGGATTTTTGGCCTCCAGAGGAGAAGAATTCAATCCAGGGCCAGTTGACAAAGCTTGATCGCTCAGAGCTTTTGTGTCATAAAGTTTTATTAAAGTATAAAAGAGATAGAGAAAGCTGCTGACATAGACATCAGACGGGGGCAGTAAGAGTACCCCCTGCTAGTCTTTAGGCAGATGTTATACAGCCACTAGCAGTCTGCTAATGAAAGAAAGGCAATGTCTCAGAGAATGACACCAGGCCCCTCACCCACAACATGCATTGAGATAATATTGGCAGCAGGTGAGTCATCCCGGGCCATAGAATGATTGACATGAATTTTGAAGAAAGGCAGATTTCCAAGCAAATATATCATTTCATTAACATAGATTAGGAGAACAGGTATGAGTAAAACATATTGGTTTGTCAAGTCGGTTCTGAGCCTTTAGGGGGAACCGACCTGAAGACAGAGTCTAGCAGAAATACGTAGTATATTAACATAGCTTAAGACAAACCTTTCCTTAAGACAAAATGCATTGCTTAGCTGAAGGTTTGAGAAAAGTTAAGTTCAGGTGGAGCCAGGAGTCGTCATAGCAACACAAAATTTTAAGAGAAACCTCTTAAATTTGTATTGAGAAGGGGAAAAAATGTAGCACTCGTTTCGTTCCTCCAGCTGCTTGAGAGATGAAAAAACGTCTGACACTTGCAGCCTATTCCCTCTGTCTGGAGACCCCTGGCCTTCCTGCCTATTACCCTCTCCAGTCCTTTAGGAAGCAATATACAAGCTGACCCTAACATACACGTGGAATAACAAGGGACTCCAAAGAATCCAAACAATCACATGAGTCTGCAGTTCAAAGGTCCTATGGTATGCTGTGCTAAGTCGCTTCAATCACGTCTGACTGTCAGAGCCCACCAGGCTCCTCTGTCCATGGGAATTTTCCAGGCAAGAATACTGGAGTGGGCTGGGTGCCCTCCTCCAGGGGATCTTCCCAACCCAGGGATAGGATTCCTGCATTGGCAGGTAGGTTCTTTACCACTAGCACCACCTGGGGAAAAAGTGCCTAAAGGAGATCATGGAAACCCATTTAGGAAAAGGGACTCAGAGGAAAGACAGTGAGGGAAGGAAACTCTTAATCACACTCAGAGAAGCCCAGCAGGTAGTTCTGCAGGTGGAAGAGGAGGAGGAAGCATGCTGGAGCTGTGTAGAAGATGAAAGAGGGAACTAAAGCAGGGGCCCCCAACCTCTAGGATCTAATGCCTGATGATCTGAGGTGGAGCTGGTGAAATAATAATAGAAATAAGAGTTTGATCACTCAGCCATGTCCAGCCCTTGGTAGCCCACCAGGCTCCTCAGTCCATTGAATTCTTCAGGCAAGAATACTGGAGTGGGCTGTCATTTCCTTCTCCAGGGGATTTCCCTGACCCAGGGATTAAACCCGGGTCTCCCTCATTGCAGGCAGACTCTTTACCAACTGAGCCTCCAGGGAACAGAAACAGAAATAGAGTGCACAATAAATGGACTGCACTTGAAACATCCCAAAACCTTGCCCCACCCCTGTCTGTCAAAAAATTGTCTTCCAAAAAAACTCCCAAGGTCAAGGAAGGAACTTCAAGTGTACTCAGCTGTCCTAGATTGCTGGTTTAGGGAGATGCTGAAGTGGGGATGTCCCAAGAGGTAGACCCTCCCTTGTGTGGAGTCTGCAATAGACCTCTGATAGCCTTGGTGATGATCAGAGAGATTTGTTTCATTTTTTAAAAATATCCTTGTGGGTACCAACTGGGACCATCACTGTTCTAATATACCTCATAGTGTTGCTGACACTACAGATACAATTGTGTGACATTGAACTTATTCAATAAAAATGATGAAGCATCTGCCCTGTGCCCAGCACTTTCCAAGGGCTGGGAAGTACAATGAAAATACTCCATAAGATGCACAGCTGGTAGGCACATTCTTTCAAAAAGCCTTTTTCATTTCCACCAATAGTTTATTCTCAATGTCAACCCTTGCCACTTAATGACCATGCTGGGTAGGAAGCTCATTAAAAACCCAGGAGCCAGTGTTCCTGGAAGGATATCCCATTCTCCCTTGGACAGTCCTCCGCCCTCTCCGACTCTCAGTTTCCTCATCTGCGAAATCATGGACAACTGACTATAATTCATCACCGGAACCCAAGCCTATTGAGGGGGAGGGGAAATATTACTCCAAGGCCTGGATGATAGACCAGATTGAAAGAAAAATATGCCATTTCTGGTTTTCAGTCAAACAGACAAATACAATGAAGAAAGGAGTCCCTGGCCCTGTGGGATTTGCCTAGGGGTCTAGTCTGGGAAATTCTTACACATCAGGAGATGGCTCTGAGCTGGATTTCCACAAACAAGAACATCCATGCAAAGGACAAGCCTGCAGAGCTCTGTGCCCATTGGTCACAAGAGACTGCCTCCCGATGGCCAGCAGCATTTACAAGTGACCTTCTAAGACCTTCACCAAACTCCTGGGGCACCTCTGGCTTTTCTGTTTCCCTCACTTTTCTGACCCTTTTCTTTAAAAAACGCACATTTCTTCATAGAATGCCACAGTGGAAGGAAAATAGGCCTTCAAGTTTGAGGCCTCAATTTGCAGAAAACTTGGAGCTGCTTGTTTTTTTTTTTTTTTTTAATTAAAGCACCACATAAATTAAAAATTTTACACGTTCTAATTATTCAGTTCCAAAACACCAAACTTATTACACACGGTCCCCATGGAAAGGCCCCCTCTCAGCAGGACAGCCACAGATTCCCCCATGAAAGGGCAGCAAGGTGCCCTCCTCCCTTCTCTCCTGCCTGGGTGGCCACCAGGTTTTTAAATACATGCACCCTACTAAGTTTCTAGGATGCAATTCGTGGACCCTTCCCTTTCCTGTCCCAGCAGGTGGTCAAGGGCCTGCTGGCCTGCAAAGTGCTGGAAGCAGGGCTGGGTCAGCCGGCCAGACTAAGGGTTGTGGAGTCCCAGCTGGTGAAATTACCAGGCAGGATAAATCCCTTGGACTTCCAGCAGGCACTACGCTGCATGGGAAAATAGATAGATATAACCGGCCTGGAGCCTCAGGGTTGGACTCAAAGTTCGATTTTGTTTTCTCCAATGTTAAATGGTACATGCAAGGGCCTTTGAGGCTGTTGTTTTCTTTTCTAAGCCCAAAGACTCCTTCAGTTACTAATGTAGGTATCCTAGAAACTATGTGACATCCATGAAAATCTGATATGTCCTGGTAAAATGCAGTCAGTTATAATTCTAGTTATCATATTAAAGTGTTTCAAGTCACAGCAGTGACTATTTTGTCACTTTTTTTGTCAATTTTTATTTTTTCAATTTTGTCAATTTTTATTTTGTCAATTTTTATCTAATCAGGTTTTAAACATGCCTTCCATGGTTTCACACTGATGCCTTTGCAAAAATACTGCTACCTCAAGATACATGGAAAAGACTTTCCTGAGCTTACCCATAAACAACGCTTTTTGTTTGTTATCTGGTAAGCTGGTACCAGACTGGAATTTAGTCTACTCTCTAGGTTAAGAGAACACAGCTTTCTTAGAATGCAGCTTTCAATCACAGATGATGAATTTATTTACCTTTCAGTGATTTATATTTGTTTTTATCATCTGTTTTTTTTTTTTTTTTTTTTTTTAATTCCGTAAAATAAATAAGCATTATTTAAGTACGGTACATGTAGGATGGACCAAGATTTCCCCACTCCTGCAAATTCCCTTAAGCCCTCAGATTCTTCTCTTGGGACCAAGGTCTCACTTTCCTCCAGAGGGACAATCCAACTTTTTATCAGCTAGCTGATCTGCCCCTGATATCAGAGTCAATTTGAGCATGAGTTGGTCTATAATTTAGGCATGAAACTGTGATTACATAAAAGAAAGATGACTTTTTGATGGAGGATGTCCATGATATTCCTTGAACTTCAGAGAAAATTGGTTAAAATGAAACTTTTTTCCCTTGGAAACTGCAAAGGCAGTTCTTTTAGCATATGCGATTGAAAACATCTAGGTTGTTAGCTCAGTTTTCATTCCAGTCTCAAAGAAAGGCAATGACAAAGAATGTTCAAACTGTCACACAACTGGACTCATCTCACATGCTAGTAAAGTAACACTCAAAATTCTCCAAGCCAGGCTTCAGCAATATGTCAACCGTGAAATTCCAAATGTTCAAGATGGATTTAGAAAAGGCAGAGGAACCAGAGATCAAATTGCCAAAATCCACTGGATAATTGAAAAAGCAAGAGAGTTCCAGAAAAACACTTATTTCTGCTTTGTTGACTATGCCAAAGCCTTTGACTGTGTGTATCACAATAAACTGGGGAAAATTCTGAAAGAGATAGGAATACCAGATCACCTGACCTGGCTCTTGAAAGACCTATATGCAGGTCAGGAAGAAACAGAACTGGACCTGGACCAACAGACTGGTTCTAAATAGGAAAAGGAATATGTCAAGGCTGTATATTGGCACCCTGCTTATTTAACTTATATCTGCTTATATATAGGGCATCGTGAGAAATGCTGCACTGGATGAAGCACAAACTGGAATCAAGATTGCTGGGAGAAATATCAATAACCTCAGATATGCAGATGACACCACCCTGATGGCAGAAAGTGAAGAACTAAAGAGCCTCTTGATGAAAGAGAAAGAGGAGAGTGAAATAGTTAGCTTAATGCTCAGCGTTCAGACAACTAAGATCATTGCATCCAGTCTCATCACTTCTTGGAAAATAGATGGGAAAATAGTGGAAACAGTGGCAGATTTTATTTTTCGGGGCTCGGAAATCATTGCAGATGGTGACTGCAGCCATGAAATTAAAAGATGCTTACGAATTGGAAGGAAAGTGATAACCAAACTAGACAGCATATTAAAAAGCTGAGACATTGCTTTGCCAACAAAGATCCATCTAGTCAAGGCTAAGGTTTTTCCATGTCATGTATGCATGTGAAAGATGGACTATAAAGAAAGTTGACAGCCAAAGATTTGATGCTTTTGCACTGTGGTGCTGAAGAAGATGCTTGAAGTTTGCTTAGACTATAAGAGGACCCAACCACTCCATCCTAAAGGAAATCAGGTCTGAATATACATTGGAAAGACTAATATTGAACCTGAAACTCCAATACTTTGGCCACTAGATGTGAAGAGCTGACTCATTTGGAAGTTGCTTTGATTTGCCTGTGAGTGTGGGCGCCCTACCTGGGCACAGGGCCTCAGGGGCCATTGCCACTGAATTATGACGTCCACGCAAGCACATTCCAGCTGTGTGACACTCAGCATGCAGGAGACTGGGAAAGCTATCTTCCTTGGAGGAAGGAAAGTCATACACAGAGTGTGTTTTCAGGCCTCTATTTGCAGCAAGTGTTTTGCTTCTCAGATGTCAGACCTGCAGGCCTACCCCAAGGACCTCAATTCCAGAGTCAGGGCCATGTGTCTCCCTGCACATTCCGAGCCTTGCAAACACATTCCTGGGTCAGAGAGGTGCTTCCCATGAGGAAGAAGGCTGCGGGAGTGTGTCTGAGGGGGCCAGGTGGCATGCTGGGGTCACCTGGTTGAGGGCACCTTGCACATCCATTGGGCCCCAGGAGAGCAGTTATGGACTCGCCCCTTGCTTGAGATATCCCAAAGCAAGGAGCAATGCTAGCTGTATCAGAAGGAGGAAAACAGCAATGGGATGGATTTTCAAGCAGTTGCTAGGTCACACTGTGTTAGGGTTCCCCAGGAGACATGTGAGAATTTTGGCCCCTAGGCCCGGTATCTAGGGGTGTGCACAGGGTGTTTTCCCCACAGGATCCAAAATGTTCCAGACAGACCTAGGCTCAATAGCTGTTGCTAGGCTGCACCGCTTTAGGCACACCGAGAGAAGCAGGCACACTGTGGCCCCGAGGTCCGGTATGCAGGTTCACATATGGGGTGTGTCCCCGTAGGAGCCAAGAATTTTCCTGACAGTCCTAGGCTCCCTAGAGCACTCAGGTCTGCTCAGAGGACCGAAGTTCCAGAAGCAGGGTCGTGTATCTCCCCTTCCCTTTGTGATCCTTGCAAAGACATTCCAAGCTGATAGTGGTACTACCCATGAAGAAGCAAGCAGTGGGAGTATATTTGACATGACTGGGTGCCTTGATGGGCTCAGCTCCTCAAGGGGGCCTTTCCTCTCAAAGTAGGCCCCATGTCCGCTTGAGGACGGGGTTGGGCCCTCTTCCCTCCACACTGCCAAAGGGTGGAACAAAGCTAGGTGTCAGAGGTAAGAAAGGAGCAATTGGATGGATTTTCAAGCTCTCACTAGGCTGTACTGCTTCAAGGCCCACTCGAGCAAAACAGGCGCCCTGTGGCCCCTAGGTCGGGTATGCAGGTTCACACACAGGGTGTGTTCCCGTCAAAGCCAAGAATTTTCTGACAGACCTAGGCTCACTAGAATTGTCCTACAGAGCAAAGGGGATGGAAGAGATGTGTGGAGGTGGGTCTGCCTTCCCCTGTGAGTGTGGGGCTACTCCCTATGGCCCCAAGTTGAGGGATAACTGCAACTAAGAAAGGAACTCCAAGAAGGAACTCCAAGAAGCGCTTTTCCAGGAGGCTGGGACAGGGAGTCCGCAGGATGCAGGGAAAGGGAGCCTTCTTCAGGGAAGAAGAGGCAGCCACTCGGGGTGTGTTTGCAAGCCTCTTTGGAAGGCACAGTTTCGCTGATACAATTGAATTCCAGTTCTGCTCAGAGGACTGAAATTTCAGAGGCAGGGCCATGTATCTCCCCTTCCCTTTTCAATCCTTGCAAAGACATTCCTAGCTGATAGTGATACTGCCCATGAGAAAGTAAGCAGCTGGAGTGTGTTCGACATGACTGGGTGCCTTCCTGGGCTCAGCTCCTCAAGGGGACTTTCTACTCAAAGTAGGCCCATTGCCTACTTGGGGAGAGGGTATGGAAGGTTTGCTTCCAAATGGCGAAAAGGTGGAGCAAATCTAGCTTTGTCAGAGGTACGTAAAGTGCAATTTAATGGATTTTCAAGCTGTTGCCAGGCAACACCGCTTCAGGGTCCCCTCTCCCAGAAGAAAACAGGCGCCCTGTGGCCCCTAGGTCTGGTATGCAGATTCACACACAGGATGTGTCCCCACAGGAGCCAAGAGTTTTCCTACCAGGCCTAGGCTTACTAGAGCTCTACTATAGAGCAAAGGGGATGGAACAGAAGTGTGGATGTGACTTTGCCTTTACCTTTGACTGTGAGGCCCCTCCATAAGGTCCCAGGCGAAATTGCCCTCGCCCTTGCCCTAACCCTAACCCCAACACGACACCCTAACCCTAACCAACACCGTAACCCTATCCCAGAACCTAACACCAACCCGACCCCCTAACCCTAACCTGACACACTAACCCTAACGCATCATCCCAACCCTAACCTGACACCTTCACCCCTCAGCCCTCACCCTCACCCACACCCCTAACTTCTAACCCCTAAGCCACAATGTAACCCACACCCTAATCCACACCCTTAACCTAACCCACACCCTCCCCCCCACCCTACTCACACCCTCAACCCTAGACTTAACCTGCATCATCTTCAATTTCAGCACTTCTCATGCATCACAAAAGACAAGGGAGTCATATTTCAAACGTGAATCCAAGACCCATTAACCACATAACAGGAATATAAACACTGTGAACACATCATTTAAATCACTTGCACCACCAAATACCTCTCCACCACATATCATATCAATAACAGTGGAACTCATGTATGCCATACATATTGTAACATAGCAATCTAATACCCAACAGTAATCTGGGTAATTATATACACAAGATATATTTAAACCAAAAATATTTAAACAAATTCCAGTTTTTACGATGGTTTTAATCCTCGCAAAAGTAGGATTAACAGCATGGTTTTCCACTAGGATCCAAAGCATTGAGCAAAATTGCCGAGGTCCAGCCCCAGCAGGACCAGGAATACCCAAGGGATGAGTGGCGTCAGCGAGGAAGAAGACAGACAGAAGACACACAGATGTTGCATAGAAGAGGTAGCTTTTTTTTTAATTTTTAGGATAGCTCAGTTTTTTTTTTTTTTAATTTTATTTTATTAGTTGGAGGCCAATTACTTCACAACATTTCAGTGGGTTTTGTCATACATTGACACGAATCAGCCATAGAGTTACACGTATTCCCCATCCCGATCCCCCCTCCCACCTCCCTCTCCACCCGACTCCTCTGGGTCCTCCCAGTGCACCAGGCCCGAGCACTCGTCTCATGCATCTCACCTGGGCTAGTGATCTCTTTCACCATAGATAAAATACATGCTGTTCTTTTGAAACATCCCACCCTCACCTTCTCCCACAGAGTCCAAAAGTCTGTTCTGTACTTCTGTGTCTCTTTTTCTGTTTTGCATATAGGGTTATCATTACCATCTTTCTAAATTCCATATATATGTGTTAGTATGCTGTAATGTTCTTTATTTTTCTGGCTTACTTCACTCTGAATAATGGGCTCCAGTTTCATCCATCTCATTAGAACTGATTCAAATGAATTCTTTTTAATGGCTGAGTAATATTCCATGGTGTATATGTACCACAGCTTCCTTATCCATTCATCTGCTGATGGGCATCTAGGCTGCTTCCATGTCCTGGCTATTATAAACAGTGCTGCGATGAACAATGGGGTGCACGTGTCTCTTTCAGATCTGGTTTCCGTGGTGTGTATGCCCAGAAGTGGTATTGCTGGGTCAAATGGCAGTTCTATTTCCAGTTTTTTAAGAAATCTCCACACTGTTTTCCATAGTGGCTGTACTAGTTTGCATTCCCACCAACAGTGTAAGAGGGTTCCCTTTTCTCCACACCCACTCCAGCATTTATTGCTTGTAGACTTTTGGATAGCAGCCATCCTGACTGGCGTGTAATGGTACCTCATTGTGGTTTTGATTTGCATTTCTCTGATAATGAGTGATGTTGAGCATCTTTTCATGCGTTTGTTAGCCATCTGTATGTCTTCTTTGGAGAAATGTCTGTTTAGTTCTTTGGCCCATTTTTTGATTGGGTCATTTATTTTTCTGGAATTGAGCTTCAAGAGTTTCTTGTATATTTTTGAGATTAATCCTTTGTCTGTTTCTTCATTTGCTATTATTTTCTCCCAATCTGAGGGCTGTCTTTTCACCTTACTTATAGTTTCCTTTGTAGTGCAGAAGCTTTTAAGTTTCATTAGGTCCCATTTGTTTATTTTTGCTTTTATTTCCAATATTCTGGGAGGTGGGTCATAGAGGACCCTGCTGTGATTCATGTCGGAGAGTGTTTTGCCTAAGTTCTCCTCTAGGAGTTTTATAGTTTCTGGTCTTACATTTAGATCTTTAATCCATTTTGAGTTTATTTTTGTGTGTGGTGTTAGAAAGTGTTCTAGTTTCATTCTTTTACAGGTGGTTGACCAGTTTTCCCAGCACCACTTGTTAAAGCAGTTGTCTTTTTTCCATTGTATATCCTTGCCTCCTTTGTCAAAGATAAGGTGTTCATAGGTTCGTGGATTTATCTCTAGGCTTTCTATTCTGTTCCATTGATCTATATTTCTGTCTTTGTGCCAGTACCATACTGTCTTGATGACTGTGGCTTTGTAGTAGAGACTGAAGTCAGACAGGTTGATTCCTCCAGTTCCATTCTTCTTTCTCAAGATTACTTTGGCTATTCGTGGTTTTCTGTATTTCCATACAAATTGTGAAATTATTTGTTCTAGTTCTGTGAAAAATACCGTTGGTAGTTTGATAGGGATTGCATTGAATCTATAGATTGCTTTGGGTAGAATAGCCATTTTGACAATATTGATTCTTCCAATCCATGAACACGGTATGTTTCTCCATCTGTTTGTGTCCTCTTTGATTTCTTTCATCAGTGTTTTATAGTTTTCTATGTACAGGTCTTTTGTTTCTTTAGGTAGATATACTCCTAAGTATTTTATTCTTTTTGTTGCAATGGAGAATGGTATTGTTTCCTTAATTTCTCTTTCTGTTTTTTCATTGTTAGTATATAGGAATGCAAGGGATTTCTCTGTGTTAATTTTATATCCTGCAACTTTACTATATTCATTGGTTAGCTCTAGTAATTTTCTGGAAGAGTATTTAGGGTTTTCTATGTAGAGGATCATGTCAACTGCAAACAACGAGAGTTTCACTTCTTCTTTTCCTATCTGGATTCCTTTTACTTCTTTTTCTGCTCTGATTGCTGTGGCCAAAACTTCCAAGACTATGTTGAATAATAGTGGTGAGAGTGGGCACCCTTGTCTTGTTCCTGATTTCAGGGGAAATGCTTTCAATTTTTCACCATTGAGGGTGATGCTTGCTGTGGGTTTGTCATATATAGCTTTTATTATGTTGAGGTATGTTCCCTCTATTCCTGCTTTCTGGAGAGTTTTAATCATAAATGAGTGTTGAATTTTGTCAAAGGCTTTCTCTGCATCTATTGAGATAATCATATGGTTTTTATCTTTCAATTTGTTAATGTGGTGTATTACATTGATTGATTTGCAGATATTGAAGAATCCTTGCATTCCTGGGATAAAGCCCACTTGGTCATGGTGTATGATTTTTTTAAGATGTTGTTGGATTCTATTTGCTAGAATTTTGCTAAGGATTTTTGCATCTATGTTCATCAGTGATATTGGCCTGTAGTTTTCTTTTTTTGTGGCATCTTTGTGTGGTTTTGGAATTAGGGTGATGGTGGCCTCATAGAATGAGTTTGGAAGTTTACCTTCTTCTGCAATTTTCTGGAAGAGTTTGAGTAAGATAGGTGTTAGCTCTTCTCTAAATTTTTGGTAGAATTCAGCTGTGAAGCCATCTGGTACTGGGCTTTTGTTTCCTGGAAGATTTTTGATTACAGTTTCGATTTCCTTGCTTGTGATGGGTCTGTTAAGATCTTCTATTTCTTCCTGGCTCAGTTTTGGAAAGTTATACTTTTCTAAAATTTGTCCATTTCATCCAAGTTGTCAATTTTATTGGCATAGAGCTGCTGGTAGTAGTCTCTTATGATCCTTTGTATTTCAGTGTTGTCTGTTGTGATCTCACCCTTTTCATTTCTTATTTTGTTAATTTGGTTCTTCTCTCTTTGTTTCTTAATGAGTCTTGCTAATGGTTTGTCAATTTTGTTTATTTTTTCAAAAAACCAGCTTTTAGCTTTGTTGATTTTTGCTATGGTCTCTTTAGTTTCTTTTGCATTTATTTCTGCCCTAATTTTTAAGATTTCTTTTCTTCTGCTAACCCTGGGGTTTTTCATTTCTTCCTTCTCTAATTGCTTTAGGTGTAGAGTTAGGTTATTTATTTGGCTTTTTTCTTGTTTCTTGATGTAAGCCTGTAATGCTATGAACCTTCCCCTTAGCACTGCTTTTACAGTGTCCCATAGGTTTTGGGTTGTTGTGTTTTCATTTTCATTCATTTCGATACATATTTTGATTTCTTTTTTGATTTCTTCTATGATTTTTTGGTTATTCAGAAGCGTGTTATTTAGCCTCCATATGTTTGAATTTTTAACAATTTTTTTCCTGTAATTGAGATCTAATCTTACTGCACTGTGGTCAGAAAAGATGACTGGGATGATTTCAATTTTTCTGAATTTTCCAAGACCAGATTTATGGCCCAGGATGTGATCTATTCTGGAGAATGTTCCGTGTGGACTTGAGAAAAAGGTGAAATTGATTGTTTTGGGGTGAAATGTCCTATAGATATCAATTAGGTCTAGCTGGTCCATTGTATCATTTAAGGTTTGTGTTTCCTTTTTGATTTTCTGTTTAGTTGATCTATCCATAGTTGTGAGTGGGGTATTAAAGTCTCCCACTATTATTGTGTTACTATTCATTTCCTCTTTCATACTCATTAGCGTTTGCCGTACATATTGCGGTGCTCCTATGTTGGGTGCATATATATTTATAATTGTTATATCTTCTTCTTGGATTGATCCTTTGATCATTATGTAGTGTCCTTCTTTGTCTCTTTTCACATCCTTTATTTGAAAGTCTATTTTATCTGATATGAGTATTGTGACTCCTGCTTTCTTTTGGTCTCCATTTGCGTGAAATATTTTTTTCCAGCCCTTCACTTTTAGTCTGTATGTGTCTCTGGTTTTGAGGTGGGTCTCTTGTAGACAGCATATATAAGGGTCTTGTTTTTGTATCCATTCAGCCAATCTTTGTCTTTTGGTTGGGGCATTCAACCCATTTACATTTAAGGTAATTATTGATAGGTGTGGTCCCGTTGCCATTTACTTTGTTGTTTTGGGTTCATGTTTATACAACATTTCTGCATTTCCTGTCTAGAGAAGGTCCTTTAGCATTTGTTGAAGAGCTGGTTTGGTGGTGCTGAATTCTCTCAGCTTTTGCTTGTCTGTAAAGCTTTTGATTTCTCCTTCATATCTGAATGAGATCCTTGCTGGGTACAGTAATCTAGGTTGTAGATTATTTTCTTTCATTACTTTCATTATGTCCTGCCATTCCCTTCTGGCCTGGAAGGTTTCTATTGGTAGATCAGCTGTTATCCTTATGGGAATTCCTTTGTGTGTTATTTGTTGTTTCTCCCTTGCTGCTTTTAGTATTTGTTCTTTGTGTTTGATCTTTGTTAATTTGATTAATATGTGTCTTGGAGTGTTTCGCCTTGGGTTTATCCTGTTTGGCACTCTCTGGGTTTCTTGGACTTGGGTGGCTATTTCCTTCCCCATTTTAGGGAAGTTTTCAGCTATTATCTCCTCGAGTATTTTCTCATGGCCTTTCTTTTTGTCTTCTTCTTCTGGGACTCCTATGATTCGAATGTGGGGCGTTTCACATTGTCCCAGAGGTCCCTGAGGTTGTCCTCATTTCTTTTGATCATTTTTTTCTTTTTTCCTCTCTGCTTCATTTATTTCCACTATTCTATTGTCTACCTCAGTTATCCTATCTTCTGTCTCCGTTATTCTACTCTTGGTTCGCTCCAAAGTGTTTTTGATCTCATTCATTGCATTATTCATTTTTAATTGACTCTCTTTTATTTCTTCTAGGTCTTTGTTAAGCATTTCCTGCATCTTTTCAATCTTTGGCTCCAGGCTATTTATCTGTAACTCCATTTTGTTTTCAAGATTTGGATCATTTTTATTATCATTATTCTAAATTGTTTTTCAGATAGATTCCCTATCTCCTCCTCTTTTGTTTGACTTGGTGGGCACTTGTCATATTCCTTTACCTGTTGGGTATTGCACTGTTCTTGCACTAGTGCACATGGCAAGTATTAGGTTCGGTTTCTAAGTGAGAAACTAATGGTTACATTCACAGCTGGCCACTGAGGTTCTTAATGGGAGAGGCGAACCCAGCTCTGCCAAGCAGTAGCCAACATGAAATCAGCTATTGTCATTGTAGCCAAGTTCCTTGAATTTGTAGTGTTATTTGCTGTGTTCTTCAAGAAGATGCCTTCGCCCTGCCAGTAAGACATAGTTCCATAAAACATAGCCATGCACTCAATCGATGTGCATCCTCCAGTAAAGCCCAGCCCCGATGTCTTAGAGGAGCCTCTCTGCCCATTGTCATAAGCCAGTCTAATTTTGTCTGAGACCATGAAAACTCAATGTCTTTATTACGCTTGTGCTTCAGACGGGAGGTCTGAGAAGGCACTTCTGAAGGTTTATTCCTACCAGTCATTGTCATTTTTATCGAGTCTTTAGTTTTTTCTTTTGTTGTTGTTGTTTTATTTATTAGTTCTACCAGTTTCTTGCTACCAACCCGTCTCCCTCCACCCTCGTGCACACACGATCAGTCATGGAATCCCGTGGACTTCAGCCCGCCAGACTCCTCTGTCCATGGATTTTTCCAGCCAAGAATACTGGAGTGGGTTGCCATTTCCTTCTCCATGTATGGAGTCTTTAAAGATTCCGTCACTGTGGTGTTGCTTCTCCACTTGTACATGCCCTTTCTCCCTAAGTGCAGTAGAAGTTATCCCCACAGCCAAACATGTCTGTCTTCCGACCTCTGCAGAATGTTTTGCTTCAGCTCACCACAGCGTCAGGATATTCTAGAAAGCCTTCTGATTGCAGTCTCCTCAGGAGGTTACAAGTGTTTCAAACCTCAGGATTTTACAAAGCACTTTTTACAACCTCAGCTGAAAGGGAAGTCAACACTCAGTGAAAGTCACAGGCTTCCATGGCCTGGACTTGATTATGGGTTGTGCTTTCATAATCATCGTGTTTCATATACCAACTAAGATGTCACTGAGAATTTTCTTTTTTCTCATCGTTCTATCTTTCATGTTTATTTAGATATATTATGGGTTTTCCTATATACCTTCCGTTAGGGATGAGGGTCTTAAGTCAGTAGAACTTACAGCAAGTGACTTACAGTTAGCTGTGTTAGGACAGGAAAAAGAATGACCAGCTGCTGGATTCTTAAGATTATGTACGAAAACATTATTCGTTTTCCTGTGTGCAGTCATCCAATAGTAACTTTGTGAAGTAGGCATTCAGAAAAATCACAAAACCGCCTAACTACTAGGCGGTCTCCCATGCAAGTACTGACCAGGCCCGGCCCTACTCATTTTCCCAGATCAGAGGACATAGGGCACATTCAGGGTGCTATGGCCTTAGACCGAGGCGGCTGTCAGGCTCCCTAAGAGCTCCGCGCGGCGCCTCCCATGCATTCTGACATGCCCTTCGGGCCTGGGGCCACAGCTCTCGACTGGCGCGTGCTGCACTTGAGCCGCACGACCCGCGACTGGACTCCGACCAACCAGGGCCGGCAGCTCGGGGGCCAGCGGAGGGCGCCACGGCCCCGCACACCGCCAACCCCGGCCAGCACCCGTCTGGCCCGGTCAGGGCCTGGCATGCCTGCGGAACCTGGGGTGGGGGGAGGGGGGGTGGGTAGAGCAGTGAGGACGTCTCGGTGCCCCCTCACCCCCTGCCCCCCACCATCCCTTTCGCTGCTCAGGGTCACGTGGCTCCGGACGGGTGGGGCTTCGGCCCGGGACCGCGGTCCCCGGAGCCTCCTGCGGGCTTAGAGGCAGCCCAGCCGGGGCCCCAGGCGCACGTCCTGCCGGCTGTGCAAAGCCCCTGGAGCGCCTCAGCCCCGCCTTTTCACCCTACCGAGCCCGTCCTGCCCCCACGCCACGGGCCCAGCACAGGACCTTCCTGGGAGAGCAGACGAGCGAAAGCCCGCGACACGCACATGCACTCGCACGCACCCATGCTAGGTGAGACAGAGGCAGAAAGAGTCGAGGGTTCAGAGAGAGACTGGAAGACAGCGTGAGGGCAGGGGGGGCCTCGGGCAGGATGCCGGGCAGCTGCAGAAACCACCCGGCCCTGAGCAGCCAAAGCGATGGGGGCGGGGGGAGGCCACTAAGCAGCGGCGGACCTGGAGAGGCCCAGGGTGTGAGGACACCTGAGACCTCCGCACTCCGCGCACCGCCCCCTCCCCCCAATCCCCTGCATGCATGCCACGCCGGGGCGCTCTGACACTAGCTTCTCTGGAGTTTTGTCACTTGAATTTCTCTCCCTCTGCTCAACTGAGTGATGACAGTGTATTGAACAGCTAGGTCATTTCCAAATAAATTAAGCTTAGTGTTTCACAGGACACCCGGACATGTATGGAGAGACCAGCACGGATGCATGGACACCAACCTTGGTAACTGGAGAACCAATGGGAAATTACTGTCTGACTCAGGAGAAAGAAAGAAACCCGAACAGATGGAATGAAATGAACAGAAACACAGGCTTTGCAACTCACACCCTAATTCAATTACCAGAAAATAAACAACACTATAACCATTTTAGAAAAACAATAGACCTCTCCATGACCTTTGGTCGGGTGAGGAGTTCAAACACACAACAAAAAAAAGCCAACTTTTCCAAGTCGTGAATATGTTAGTTCACACATTGACTTTTACATTGAAATGTGTAACAAATAAACTTAAAATCATTGACTCACTACATAAGCATGGAAGTATTTTAAACAGAAAATATGTTCTATAGTATTCAGGAAGCACTTGGCACATCTCTAAGTGTATCAGACCCAAAACTGGAACGTAGTGGAAGAGTCAGGATAGTTTAAAAAGGAATCCCTAACTAAAAGGAACACACAGGATTACTGTAGATAAAAAAGGTTAAAGAAGAGAAGCTAGAAATCAGTCAATAAATGTCTTAGGGGTTAGCTTAGAGTGACTAGCCGCTGCGTGACTCTTTAAATTTTTCATGTTTGCAGCTTCCAAATTTTCCATGGTGAGAATAATACTTTCGCCTCCAAACCAGAGTGACTTGGGGACACAAAGGTAGAAGTCGATAATTTTCTTTGCCTATGTCTGAATATTTACAGTCAGAGGTAGAAAAGGAGGAGTCTGTCCCTTGTCTAGATGAGGTCAATCCCCAGGTGTGGGATGTCTCCAGCCCTGGTTTAGCCATAAATGTTCAACCAGTAAAGATTTCTATGAGACCAAATGCTCCCTAGCTCTGGAAAAGAAAATATCCCTTAAAACCAGAAGCTCTTGAGGGTCTTAGACCACTAGTTAACAAATACCGAGATACTGGAACTCGAATCAGGTGTGAGTCCCCCTGCAACACCCCAATCTTGCCCGTTCAAAAACCAGATGGATCTTACCGATTCATCCAGGATCTAAGAGCTGTTAATGAATCTGTGATTCCCATCCACCCCAAAGTCCCAAACACATATACCCTTCTATCCCAAGTCCCAGGAAATGCCAAGTACTTCTCAGTCTTGGACCTTCAAGGTGCTTTTTTTGCATTCCTCTCCATCCTGAATCCCAAAAACTCTTTGCTTTTGAGTGGCGGGACTTGGAAACAAGAGACCATACAACTCTCGACTAGACTCAACTAACCCAAGGGTTTAGGGACAACCCTCATATCTTCGGGACTTCCTCGGGGAGAGAACTAAGGCAATTAACTTTAACAAACAGTAGTCTAATACAGTATGTGGATGACTTGCTCTTAGCTAGGCCAGATTTTACCAGCTCTCAAATGGACACTATTTAAAACGCTAACTTTCCTGTATGAAAAGGGTTATCGAGTATCCCCCAAGTAGGCTCAGATTAGCTTAACCCAAGTAAAATACCTTGGATTTATAATTACGGAGAGAAAAAGAATGCCTGACCCCGAGGGGAGATCCCTCATCTTAAATACCCCGTACCCCCAAACAAAACAACAGCTTAGGGGATTTTTAGGAAGGACCAGATTTTGCAGGATCTGGATTCCTAATTATGGCAATCTGGCCAGACCCCTATATGAAAATTTAAGGGGGAAAGAGGAAGAGCCACTCGACTGGCATGAGACCTGCAAGGTGGCCTTTAATGCCCTAAAAGAGTCCATCACTACAGCCCCAGCTTTAGGCCTCCCAAACCGGGAGAAGCCTTTTGGACTCTTTGTTTCTGAATGGACAGGAACTGCTCTTGGGGTGTTAGGGCAGATGATGGGGCCCGTATTACAACCTGTGGCTTATCTCTCAAAATAACTAGATGAGGTGGCCAGAGGGGGGCCCACTAGCCTCCGGGCAGTAGCAGCCACCGCTCTTATGGTTAAGGAGGCATCTAAGCTGACCCTGGGTCAGCCCACCACAGTGTATACGCCTCACCGGGTGCAAGCACTCTTGGAAACGAAAGGGGACAGGTGGATAACAGGGGGAAGGATCACCCAATATCAAGCCCTCCTCCTTGACACTCCAGAAATAAAGTTGAAGGTCTGCCAGACTTTAAATCCAGCAACCTTACTGCCAGATCCCCCTACCTCCCCTCTGGATCACCAATGCATACAAATCACAGACGAGTTATACTCTTCTCGCCGGGACCTATCAGAGACACCTTTATCTGACCCAGAGGAAAACTGGCACACAGATGGCAGCAGTTTTGTAGAAAAGGGAGAGAGGAAACAGGATATGGTGTAGCGAGCCTGGAAGAAACTAAGGAAAGTGGGTCTCTTCCCCCAGACACCTCAGCCCAGAAAGCTGAACTTTTTCCCTGACAAGAGCTTTGGAGTTAGGCGAAGGAAAGAATATTAATGTGTATATGGACTCTAAGTATGCTTTCCACATTCCGCATGCCCATGCAGCAATTGGGAAAGAAAGAGAGATGCTCAGTGCCCGAAGGTCTCCTATTGAACACAAAGAGCTCATTCTCAGGCTCCTTGAGGCAGTCAAACTTCCTGCAAAATTAGCTGTCATCCACTGCAAGAGTCACCAAAATGGGCAAGAAAAAGAAGCTCAAGGAAATAGGAAAGCTGATCAAGAGGCAGGACGAGCTGCCGGGGAAGCTACCTCTGCCACTGCTATCTGCCCCCTTTTCCCCAAGGAAACCCTGGCTCCAGATTTTACCCCAGGGTGACATTCCCGATATGCTGAGCAGAGCTGGGAGATTGGGTCACCTGGGTGGTTTCAGCCTGATCAGGCCCAAATAATACTCCCTGATTCTCAGGTTTAAAGAATTACTAACACCTTACATAAAATCACCCATTTTGGAAGAGATAATCTAGAGATCTTGCGTAAGTCTATTCTCTACCATCCCCAGTTAGCTAAGGTTGTTAAACAGGTCACACAAAATTGTGACACCTGTCTAAAAAATAACCCAAAAACCAGACCTCCTCTAATTACACCTGTCCAACATCGGGGATCATACCCAGGAGCGGACTGGGAAGTAGAATATACAGCCATGCCCAAGACCCAAGGGTTTTCTTATTTGCTAGTCTTTATTGACACATTCACAGGATGGATCGAAGCGTTCCCTACTGACAGAGAGAACTACAGAAGTCTGTAAAGCTCAGCTGAAGGAGATAGTGCCTAGGTGTGTGCTGCCTCGGTCACTTCAGAGTGACAATGCGCCCTCATTTAAAGCCACGATATCCCAGAACCTAGCCGCATGCTTAGGCATAAAATACCAGCTCCGCTCATCCTGGAGGCCTCAAGCTTCAGGAAAGGTAGAGAGAGCCAACCAGACTCTTAAAAGGGCTCTGGCTAAGCTATGTCAAGAAACACATAATAAGTGGACACATAGGCTACCCATAGCCCTCATGAGGGTACGGACATCCCCCAAACGGCCACTATTGTTAATTCCTTATGAAATGATGTATGGAGGTCCATTCTTAACTTCTGATTTGTTTTTTGACGAGGATGCCAATACACTCTTAAAACATATAATTGACCTGTGAAGGTTTCAACAAGAACTCCAACGGTATGGAGAACAAACCACAGGAAGACTTGAAAAATCCCCAGGTAAAGCCAGGGGATCAAGTATCAGTAAAGACCTGGCAAGAAAAAGGGAGTCCAAACCAGCTGTCCGAGAAATGGACAGGGCCATATCAGGTTGTTCTAGTGACTTCAACTGCTGTAAAAGTGAAGTGTCTATCTGCCTGGGTCCACAATTCTAGAATAAAACCCTATGGCCTACAGGAGGGGGAGACAGAAACTGAGACTCCAAAGCCAGAGGACAGCTATTCCTGTGAACCTGTTGAAGATCTCAGGCTCTTGTTCAAGCAGAACCCCATCAATCCTGCCTCAGATAAGTAAAATGCATCATATGATGTTCTTCCTCTTTCAAATCATATCTCCCTGTATGGCTATTGATCTCTCCCTAAACGAGGCATGTTCACTTGCAAACCACACTGCTTCTCAACTGAACCTAAGTAGCCCGGGCTGCATCTGCATTAATGACAAAGGTTGGGGGTATGTCCAACCCATCCCAGGGTATCAATATCAAAGGCCCACCCTTCCAGCCGAGCTATGGGCTGTTACTCAGCGCCCCCATGTGGTCGTAATATGGCCTTTTGGGGAAAGGGGGAAAAAAAACTTCATGTCTTGGTACCAGCAACCACTGTCTCTATTTACCCCCTGGATGACATCTGCAATCCCAACTGAGCTCTTATTTTCTCTCATGACTAACATCCCCCAAATGACCTTCCATATCTCTCTAAAAAGCCACTCCCTAACAGGGGTGTCAGTGAGAAATCTAGACGACTCACAATGTGGGGTGATCGTCACTGTTGAAACTAATGGGAAAAACCGGGACAGGCCCTGCAGCTGGGAGACCAGCCGACGCCACCCCCGGCCAGCAAGCGCCTGGCCCGGCCCGGGGCGCTTCCCGGACCCCGAGCGGCCTGGCGAGGCTTCGGGATCTCTGGCGGGGTTTGGGGAGTTGGGTGGCTTGAGCGGGGAGGACGTCTGTGTGGCCCCCCACCCCCCGCCCCCCACCATCCCGTTCGCTGCTCAGGGTCACGTGGCTCCGGACGAGCGGGGCGTCGGCACGGGGCCGCGGTCCCCGGAGCCTCCTGCGGGCTTAGGGCCAGCCCAGCCGGGGCCCCAGGCGCCCATCCTGCCGGCTGTGCAAACCCCCTGGAGTGCCTCAGCCCTGCCCTGTCCCCAAACCGAGGCCCGCCCTGCCCCCACGCCACGGGCCCAGCACAGGACCTTCCTGAGAGAGTGGACGAGCGACAGCCAGGCACACGGACAGGCACTCGCAAGCACCCACGCCAGGTGAGACAGAGGCAGAAAGAGTCGAGGGTTCAGAGAGAGACTGGAAGACAGCGTGTGGGCAGGGGGAGCCTCGGGCAGGATGCCGGGCAGCTGCAGAAACCACCCGGACCTGAGCAGCCAAAGCGATGGGGGCGGGGGGAGGCCACTGATCAGCGGCGGGTCTGGAGAGGCCCAGGGTGGGAGGACACCTGAGATCTCCGCGCTCCGCGCCCCGACCCCTCCCCCCCAACCCCCTGCACGCAGGCCACGCCGGGGCACTCTGACACTAGCTTCTCTGGAGTTTTGTCACTTGAATTTCTCTCCCTCTGCTCAACTGAGTGATGACAGTGTATAGAATAGCTAGGCCATTTCCAAATAAATTAAGCTTAGTGTTTCACAGGACACCCGGACATGTATGGAGAGACCAGCACGGATGCATGGACACCAACCTTGGTAACTGGACAACCAATGGGAAATTACTGTCTGACTCAGGAGAGAGAAAGAAACCCGAACTGATGGAATGAAATGAACAGAAACACAGGCTTTGCAACTCACACCCTAATTCAATTACCAGAAAATAAACAACACTATAACCATTTTAGAAAAACAATAGACCTCTCTATGACCTTTGGTCGGGTGAGGAGTTCAAACACACAGCAAAAAAAAGCCAAGTTTTCCAAGTCGTGAATATGTTAGTTCACACATTGACTTTTACATTGAAATGTGTAACAAATAAACTTAAAATCATTGACTCACTACATAAGCATGGAAGTATTTTAAATATAAAATATGTTCTATAGTATTCAGGAAGCACTTGGCACATCTCTAAGTGTATCAGACCCAAAACTGGAACGTAGTGGAAGAGTCAGGATAGTCTAAAAATGAATCCCTAACTAAAAGGAACACACAGGATTACTGTAGATAAAAAAAGGTTAAAGAAGAGAAGCTAGAAATCAGTCAATAAATGTCTTAGGGGTTAGCTTAGAGTGACTAGCCTCTGCGTGACTCTTTAAATTTTTCATGTTTGCAGCTTCCAAATTTTCCATTTTGAGAATAATACTTTCGCCTCCAAACCAGAGTGACTTGGGGACACAAAGGTAGAAGTCGATAATTTTCTTTGCCTATGTCTGAATATTTACAGTCAGAGGTAGAAAAGGAGGAGTCTGTCCCTTGTCTAGATGATGTAAATCCCCAGGTGTGGGATGTCTCTAGCCCTGGTTTAGCCATAAATGTTCCACCAGTAAAGATTTCTCTGAGACCAAATGCTCCCTAGCCCTGGAAAAGACAATATCCCTTGAAACCAGTAGCTCTTGAGTGTCTTAAACCATTAGTTAACAAATACCGAGATACTGGAACTCGAATCAGCTGTGAGTCCCCCTGCAACACCCCAATCTTGCCCGTTCAAAAACCAGATGGATCTTACCGATTCGTCCAGGATCTAAGAGCTGTTAATGAAGCTGTGGTTCCCATCCACCCCATAGTCCCAAACCCATATACCCTCCTATCCCAAGTCCCAGGAAATGCCAAGTACTTCTCAGTCTTGGACCTTCAAGGTGCTTTCTTTTGCATTCTTCTCCATCCTGAATCCCAAAAACTCTTTGCTTTTGAGTGGCGGGACTTGGAAACAAGAGAGACCATACAACTCTCGACTGGACTCGACTACCCCAAGGGTTTAGGGACAGCCCTCATATCTTCGGGACTTCCTCGGGGAGAGAACTAAGGGAATTAACTTTAACAAACAGTAGTCTAATACAGTATGTGGATGACTTGCTCATAGCTAGGCCAGATTTTACCAGCTCTCAAATGGACACTATTTAAAACGCTAAATTTCCTGTATGAAAAGTGTTATCGAGTATCCCCCAGGTAGGCTCAGATTAGCTTAACCCAAGTAAAATACCTTGGATTTATAATTACGGAGAGAAAAAGAATGCCTGACCCCGAGGGGAGATCCCTCATCTTAAATACCCCGTACCCCCAAACAAAACAACAGCTTAGGGGATTTTTAGGAAGGACCGGGTTTTGCAGGATCTGGATTCCTAATTATGGCAATCTGGCCAGACCCCTATATGAAAATTTAAGGGGGAAAGAGGAAGAGCCACTCGACTGGCATGAGACCTGCAAGGTGGCCTTTAATGCCCTAAAAGAGTCCATCACTACAGCCCCAGCTTTAGGCCTCCCCAACCTGGAGAAGCCTTTTAGACTCTATGTTTCTGGAAGGACAGGAACTGCTCTTGGGGTGTTAGAGCAGATGATGGGGCCCGTATTACAACCTGTGGCTTATCTCTCAAAATAACTAGATGAGGTGGCCAGAGGGTGGCCCACTTGCCTCCGGGCAGTAGCAGTCACCGCTCTTATGGTTAAGGAGGCATCTAAGCTGACCCTGGGTCAGCCCACCACAGTGTATATGCCTCACCGGGTGCAAGCACTCTTGGAAACGAAAGGGGACAGGTGGATGACAGGGGGAAGGATCACCCAATACCAAGCCCTCCTCCTTGACACTCCAGAAATAAAGTTGAGGGTCTGCCAGACTTTAAATCCAGCAACCTTACTGCCAGATCCCCCTACCTCCCCTCTGGATCACCAATGCATACAAATCACAGACGAGTTATACTCTTCTCGCCGGGACCTATCAGAGACACCTTTATCTGACCCAGAGGAAAACTGGCACACAGATGGCAGCAGTTTTGTAGAAAAGGGAGAGAGGAAAGCAGGATATGCTGTAGTGAGCCTGGAAGAAACTAAGGAAAGTGGGTCTCTTCCCCCAGACACCTCAGCCCAGAAAGCTGAAAATTTTGCCCTGACAAGAGCTTTGGAGTTAGGAGAAGGAAAGAGGATTAATGTGTGTATGGACTCTAAGTATGCTTTCCTCATTCTGCATGCCCGTGCAGCAATTTGGAAAGAAAGAGGGATGCTCAGTGCCCGAAGCTCTGCTATTAAACACAAAGAGCTCATTCTCAGGCTCCTGGAGGCAGTCAAACTTCCTGCAAAATTAGCTGTCATCCACTGCAAGAGTCACCAAAAGGGGCAAGAAAAAGAGGCTCAGGGAAATAGGAAAGCTGATCAAGAGGCAGGACGAGCTGCCGGGGAAGCTACCTCTGCCACTGCTATCTGCCCCCTTTTCCCCAAGGAAACCCTGACTCCAGATTTTACCCCAGGGGGACATTCCCGATATGCTGAGCGGGGCTGGGAGATTGGGTCACATGGGTGGTTTCAGCCTGATCAGTCCCAAATAATACTCCCTGATTCTCAGGTTTAAAACATTACTAACTCCTTACATAAGAGCCCCAATTTTGGAAAAGATAATCTAGAAATCTTGCTTAAGCCTATTCTCTCCCATCCGCAGTTAGCTACGGTTGTGAAACAGGTCACACAAAATTGTGACACATGTCTAAAAAATAACCCAAAAACCAGACCTCCTCTAATTACACCTGTCCATCATCGGGGATCATACCCAGGAGTGGACTGGCAAGTAGAATTTAGAGCCATACCCAAGACCCAAGTGATTTCTTACTTGCTAGTCTTTATTGACACATTCACAGGATGGATCGAAGCGTTCCCTACTGAGACTGAGAGAGCTACCAAAGTCTGTAAAGCTCTGCTGAAGGAGATAGTGCCTAGGATTGGGCTGCCTCCGTCACTTCAGTGTGACAACGGGCCCTCACTTACAGCCACGATACCCCAGAACCTAGCCGCATGCTTAGGCATAAAATACCAGCTCTGCTCATCCTGGAGGCCTCAAGCTTCAGGAAAGTTAGAGAGAGCCAACCAGACTCTTAAAAGGGCTCTGGCTAAGCTATGTCAGAAACACATAATAAGTGGACACATATGCTGCCCATAGCCCTCATGAGGCTACGGACATCCCCCAAACGGCCACTATTGTTTAGTCCTTATGAAATGATGTATGGACGACCATTCTTAACTTCTGATTTGTTTCTTGACGAGGATGCCAATACACTCTTAAAACATATAATTGACCTGGGAAGGTTTCAGCAAGAACTCCAACGGTATGGAGAACAAACCACAGGAAGACTTGAAAAATCCCCAGGTAAAGCCAGGGGATCAAGTATCAGTAAAGACCTGGCAAGAAAAAGGGAGTCCAAACCAGCTGTCCGAGAAATGGACAGGGCCATATCAGGTTGTTCTAGTGACTTCAACTGCTGTAAAAGTGAAGGGTCTATCTGCCTGGGTCCACAATTCTAGAATAAAACCCTATGGCCTACAGGAGGGGGAGACAGAAACTGAGACTCCAAAGCCAGAGGACAGCTATTCCTGTGAACCTGTTGAAGATCTCAGGCTCTTGTTCAAGCAGAACCCCATCAATCCTGCCTCAGATAAGTAAAATGCATCATATGATGTTCTTCCTCTTTCTAATCATATCTCCCTGTATGGCTATTGATCTCTCCCTAAACGAGGCATGTTCACTTGCAAACCACACTGCTTCTCAACTCAACCTAAGCAGCCCGGGCTGCATCTGCATTAATGACAAAGGTTGGGGGTATGTCCAACCCATCCCAGGGTATCAATATCAAAGGCCCACCGTTCCAGCCGAGCTATGGGCTGTTACTCAGCGCCCCCATGTGGTCGTAATTTGGCCTTTTTGGAAAAGGGGGATAAAAAACTTCATGTCTTGGTACCAGCAACAACTGTCTCTATTTACCCCCTGGATGACATCTGCAATCCCACCTGAGCCCTTATTTTCTCTCATGACTAACATCCCCCAAGTGACCTTCCCTATCTCTCTAAAAAGCCACTCCCTAACAGGGGTGTCAGTGAGAAATCTAGACGACTCACAATGTGGGGTGATCGTCACTGTTGAAACTGATGGGAAAAACTGGGACTGACCCTGCAGCTGGGAGACCAGCCGACGCCACCCCTGGCCAGCACGCGCCTGGCCCGGCCCGGGGCGCTTCCCGGACCCCGAGCGGCCTGGCGAGGCTGCGGGAGCTCTGGCAGGGGTTGGGGAGGGGGGTGGCTTGAGCGGGGAGGACGACTCTGTGCCCCCCCACCCCCCGCCCCCCACCATCCCGTTCGCTGCTCAGGGTCACGTGGCTCCGGACGAGCGGGGCGTCGGCCCAGGGCCGCGGTCCCCAGAGCTTCCTGCGGGCTTAGGGGCAGCCCAGCCGGGGCCCCAGGCGCACATCCTGCCGGCTGTGCAAATCCCCTGGAGTGCCTCAGCCCCGCCCTGTACCCAAACCGAGGCCCGCCCTGCCCCCACGCCACGGGCCCAGCACAGGACCTTCCTGAGAGAGCGGACGAGTGACAGCCAGGCACACGGACAGGCACTCGCACGCACCCACGCCAGGTGAGACAGAGGCAGAAAGAGTCGAGGGTTCAGAGAGAGACTGCAAGACAGCGTGTGGGCAGGGGGGGCCTCGGGCACGATGCCGGGCAGCTGCAGAGACCACCAGGCCCTGAGCAGCCAAACCGATGGGGGCGGGGGGAGGCCACTGAGCAGCGGCTGACCTGGAGAGGCCCAGGGTGGGAGGACACCTGGGACCTCCGCGCTCCGCGCACCGCCCCCTCCCCCCAACCCCCTGCACGCATGCCACGCCAGGGCGCTCTGACACTAGCTTCTCTGGAGTTTTGTCACTTGAATTTCTCTCCCTCTGCTCAACTGAGTGATGACAGTGTATTGAACAGCTAGGTCAATTCCAAATAAATTAAGCTTAGTGTTGCACAGGACACCCGGACATGTATGGAGAGACCAGCACGGATGCATGGACACCAACCTTGGTAACTGGACAACCAATGGGAAATTACTGTCTGACTCAGGAGAGAGAAAGAAACCCGAACAGATGGAATGAAATGAACAGAAACACAAGCTTTGCAACTCACACCCTAATTAAATTACCAGAAAATAAACAACACTATAACCACTTTAGAAAAACAATAGACCTCTCCATGACCTTTGGTCGGGTGAGGAGTTCAAACACACAGCAAAAAGAAGCCAACTTTTCCAAGTCGTGAATATGTTAGTTCACACATTGACTTTTACATTGAAATGTGTAACAAATAAACTTAAAATCATTGACTCACTACATAAGCATGGAAGTATTTTAAACATAAAATATGTTCTACAGTGTTCAGGAAGCACTTGGCACATCTGTAAGTGTATCAGACCCAAAACTGGAACGTAGTGGAAGAGTCAGGATAGTCTAAAAATGAATCCCTAACTAAAAGGAACACACAGGATTACTGTAGATAAAAAATGTTAAAGAAGAGAAGCTAGAAATCAGTCAATAAATGTCTTAGGGGTTAGCTTAGAGTGACTAGCCTCTGCGTGACTCTTTAAATTTTTCATGTTTGCAGCTTCCAAATTTTCCATGGTGAGAATAATACTTTCGCCTCCAAACCAGAGTGACTTGGGGACACAAAGGTAGAAGTCGATAATTTTCTTTGCATCTGTCTGAATATTTACAGTCAGAGGTAGAAAAGGAGGAGTCTGTCCCTTGTCTAGATGATGTAAATCCCCAGGTGTGGGATGTCTCCAGCCCTGGTTTAGCCATAAATATTCCACCAGTAAAGATTTCTCTGAGACCAAATGGTCCCTAGCCCTGGAAAAGACAATATCCCTTAAAACCAGAAGCTCTTGAGTGTCTTAGGCCATTAGTTAACAAATACCAGTATACTGGAACTCGAATCAGCTGTGAGTCCCCCTGCAACACCCCAATCTTGCCCGTTCAAAAACCAGATGGATCTTACCGATTCGTCCAGGATCTAGAGCTGTTAATGAAGCTGTGGTTCCCATCCACCCCATAGTCCCAAACCCATATACACTCCTATCCCAAGTCCCAGGAAATGCCAAGTACTTCTCAGTCTTGGACCTTCAAGGTGCTTTCTTTTGCATGCCTCTCCATCCTGAATCCCAAAAACTCTTTGCTTTTGAGTGGCGGGACTTGGAAACAAGAGAGACCATACAACTCTCGACTGGACTCGACTACCCCAAGGGTTTAGGGACAGCCCTCATATCTTCGGGACTTCCTCGGGGAGAGAACTAAGGGAATTACCTTTAACTAACAGTAGTCTAATACAGTATGTGGATGACTTGCTCATAGCTAGGCCAGATTTTACCAGCTCTCAAATGGACACTATTTAAAACGCTAAATTTCCTGTATGAAAAGTGTTATCGAGTATCCCCCAGGTAGGCTCAGATTAGCTTAACCCAAGTAAAATACCTTGGATTTATAATTACGGAGAGAAAAAGAATGCCTGACCCCGAGGGGAGATCCCTCATCTTAAATACCCCGTACCCCCAAACAAAACAACAGATTAGGGGATTTTTAGGAAGGACCGGGTTTTGCAGGATCTGGATTCCTAATTATGGCAATCTGGCCAGACCCCTATATGAAAATTTAAGGGGGAAAGAGGAAGAGACACTCGACTGGCATGAGACCTGCAAGGTGGCCTTTAATGCCCTAAAAGAGTCCATCACTACAGCCCCAGCTTTAGGCCTCCCCAACCTGGAGAAGCCTTTTAGACTCTATGTTTCTGGAAGGACAGGAACTGCTCTTGGGGTGTTAGAGCAGATGATGGGGCCCGTATTACAACCTGTGGCTTATCTCTCAAAATAACTAGATGAGGTGGCCAGAGGGTGGCCCACTTGCCTCCGGGCAGTAGCAGTCACCGCTCTTATGGTTAAGGAGGCATCTAAGCTGACCCTGGGTCAGCCCACCACAGTGTATACGCCTCACCGGGTGCAAGCACTCTTGGAAACCCAAGGGGACAGGTGGATGACAGGGGGAAGGATCACCCAATACCAAGCCCTCCTCCTTGACACTCCAGAAATAAAGTTGAGGGTCTGCCAGACTTTAAATCCAGCAACCTTACTGCCAGATCCCCCTACCTCCCCTCTGGATCACCAATGCATACAAATCACAGACGAGTTATACTCTTCTCGCCGGGACCTATCAGAGACACCTTTATCTGACCCAGAGGAAAACTGGCACACAGATGGCAGCAGTTTTGTAGAAAAGGGAGAGAGGAAAGCAGGATATGCTGTAGTGAGCCTGGAAGAAACTAAGGAAAGTGGGTCTCTTCCCCCAGACACCTCAGCCCAGAAAGCTGAAAATTTTGCCCTGACAAGAGCTTTGGAGTTAGGAGAAGGAAAGAGGATTAATGTGTGTATGGACTCTAAGTATGCTTTCCTCATTCTGCATGCCCGTGCAGCAATTTGGAAAGAAAGAGGGATGCTCAGTGCCCGAAGCTCTGCTATTAAACACAAAGAGCTCATTCTCAGGCTCCTGGAGGCAGTCAAACTTCCTGCAAAATTAGCTGTCATCCACTGCAAGAGTCACCAAAAGGGGCAAGAAAAAGAGGCTCAGGGAAATAGGAAAGCTGATCAAGAGGCAGGACGAGCTGCCGGGGAAGCTACCTCTGCCACTGCTATCTGCCCCCTTTTCCCCAAGGAAACCCTGACTCCAGATTTTACCCCAGGGGGACATTCCCGATATGCTGAGCGGGGCTGGGAGATTGGGTCACATGGGTGGTTTCAGCCTGATCAGTCCCAAATAATACTCCCTGATTCTCAGGTTTAAAACATTACTAACTCCTTACATAAGAGCCCCAATTTTGGAAAAGATAATCTAGAAATCTTGCTTAAGCCTATTCTCTCCCATCCGCAGTTAGCTACGGTTGTGAAACAGGTCAAACAAAATTGTGACACCTGTCTAAAAAATAACCCAAAAACCAGACCTCCTCTAATTACACCTGTCCATCATCGGGGATCATACCCAGGAGTGGACTGGCAAGTAGAATTTAGAGCCATACCCAAGACCCAAGTGATTTCTTACTTGCTAGTCTTTATTGACACATTCACAGGATGGATCGAAGCGTTCCCTACTGAGACTGAGAGAGCTACCGAAGTCTGTAAAGCTCTGCTGAAGGAGATAGTGCCTAGGATTGGGCTGCCTCCGTCACTTCAGTGTGACAACGGGCCCTCACTTACAGCCACGTTACCCCAGAACCTAGCCGCATGCTTAGGCATAAAATACCAGCTCCGCTCATCCTGGAGGCCTCAAGCTTCAGGAAAGGTAGAGAGAGCCAACCAGACTCTTAAAAGGGCTCTGGCTAAGCTATGTCAGAAACACATAATAAGTGGACACATATGCTGCCCATAGCCCTCATGAGGCTACGGACATCCCCCAAACGGCCACTATTGTTAAGTCCTTATGAAATGATGTATGGACGACCATTCTTAACTTCTGATTTGTTTCTTGACGAGGATGCCAATACACTCTTAAAACATATAATTGACCTGGGAAGGTTTCAGCAAGAACTCCAACGGTATGGAGAACAAACCACAGGAAGACTTGAAAAATCCCCAGGTAAAGCCAGGGGATCAAGTATCAGTAAAGACCTGGCAAGAAAAAGGGAGTCCAAACCAGCTGTCCGAGAAATGGACAGGGCCATATCAGGTTGTTCTAGTGACTTCAACTGCTGTAAAAGTGAAGGGTCTATCTGCCTGGGTCCACAATTCTAGAATAAAACCCTATGGCCTACAGGAGGGGGAGACAGAAACTGAGACTACAAAGCCAGAGGACAGCTATTCCTGAGAACCTGTTGAAGATCTCAGGCTCTTGTTCAAGCAGAACCCCATCAATCCTGCCTCAGATAAGTAAAATGCATCATATGATGTTCTTCCTCTTTCTAATCATATCTCCCTGTATGGCTATTGATCTCTCCCTAAACGAGGCATGTTCACTTGCAAACCACACTGCTTCTCAACTCAACCTAAGCAGCCCGGGCTGCATCTGCATTAATGACAAAGGTTGGGGGTATGTCCAACCCATCCCAGGGTATCAATATCAAAGGCCCACCGTTCCAGCCGAGCTATGGGCTGTTACTCAGCGCCCCCATGTGGTCGTAATTTGGCCTTTTTGGAAAAGGGGGAAAAAAAACTTCATGTCTTGGTACCAGCAACAACTGTCTCTATTTACCCCCTGGATGACATCTGCAATCCCACCTGAGCCCTTATTTTCTCTCATGACTAACATCCCCCAAGTGACCTTCCCTATCTCTCTAAAAAGCCACTCCCTAACAGGGGTGTCAGTGAGAAATCTAGACGACTCACAATGTGGGGTGATCGTCACTGTTGAAACTGATGGGAAAAACTGGGACTGACCCTGCAGCTGGGAGACCAGCCGACGCCACCCCTGGCCAGCACGCGCCTGGCCCGGCCCGGGGCGCTTCCCGGACCCCGAGCGGCCTGGCGAGGCTGCGGGAGCTCTGGCGGGGGTTGGGGTGGGGGGTGGCTTGAGCGGGGAGGACGACTCTGTGCCCCCCCACCCCCCGCCCCCCACCATCCCGTTCGCTGCTCAGGGTCACGTGGCTCCGGACGAGCGGGGCGTCGGCCCAGGGCCGCGGTCCCCAGAGCTTCCTGCGGGCTTAGGGGCAGCCCAGCCGGGGCCCCAGGCGCACATCCTGCCGGCTGTGCAAATCCCCTGGAGTGCCTCAGCCCCGCCCTGTACCCAAACCGAGGCCCGCCCTGCACCCACGCCACGGGCCCAGCACAGGACCTTCCTGAGAGAGCGGACGAGTGACAGCCAGGCACACGGACAGGCACTCGCACGCACCCACGCCAGGTGAGACAGAGGCAGAAAGAGTCGAGGGTTCAGAGAGAGACTGCAAGACAGCGTGTGGGCAGGGGGGGCCTCGGGCACGATGCCGGGCAGCTGCAGAGACCACCAGGCCCTGAGCAGCCAAACCGATGGGGGCGGGGGGAGGCCACTGAGCAGCGGCTGACCTGGAGAGGCCCAGGGTGGGAGGACACCTGGGACCTCCGCGCTCCGCGCACCGCCCCCTCCCCCCAACCCCCTGCACGCCTGCCACGCCAGGGCGCTCTGACACTAGCTTCTCTGGAGTTTTGTCACTTGAATTTCTCTCCCTCTGCTCAACTGAGTGATGACAGTGTATTGAACAGCTAGGTCAATTCCAAATAAATTAAGCTTAGTGTTGCACAGGACACCCGGACATGTATGGAGAGACCAGCACGGATGCATGGACACCAACCTTGGTAACTGTACAACCAATGGGAAATTACTGTCTGACTCAGGAGAGAGAAAGAAACCCGAACAGATGGAATGAAATGAACAGAAACACAAGCTTTGCAACTCACACCCTAATTAAATTACCAGAAAATAAACAACACTATAACCATTTTAGAAAAACAATAGACCTCTCCATGACCTTTGGTCGGGTGAGGAGTTCAAACACACAGCAAAAAGAAGCCAACTTTTCCAAGTCGTGAATATGTTAGTTCACACATTGACTTTTACATTGAAATGTGTAACAAATAAACTTAAAATCATTGACTCACTACATAAGCATGGAAGTATTTTAAACATAAAATATGTTCTATAGTGTTCAGGAAGCACTTGGCACATCTGTAAGTGTATCAGACCCAAAACTGGAACGTAGTGGAAGAGTCAGGATAGTCTAAAAATGAATCCCTAACTAAAAGGAACACACAGGATTACTGTAGATAAAAAATGTTAAAGAAGAGAAGCTAGAAATCAGTCAATAAATGTCTTAGGGGTTAGCTTAGAGTGACTAGCCTCTGCGTGACTCTTTAAATTTTTCATGTTTGCAACTTCCAAATTTTCCATGGTGAGAATAATACTTTCGCCTCCAAACCAGAGTGACTTGGGGACACAAAGGTAGAAGTCGATAATTTTCTTTGCATCTGTCTGAATATTTACAGTCAGAGGTAGAAAAGGAGGAGTCTGTCCCTTGTCTAGATGATGTAAATCCCCAGGTGTGGGATGTCTCCAGCCCTGGTTTAGCCATAAATATTCCACCAGTAAAGATTTCTCTGAGACCAAATGGTCCCTAGCCCTGGAAAAGACAATATCCCTTAAAACCAGAAGCTCTTGAGTGTCTTAGGCCATTAGTTAACAAATACCAGTATACTGGAACTCGAATCAGCTGTGAGTCCCCCTGCAACACCCCAATCTTGCCCGTTCAAAAACCAGATGGATCTTACCGATTCGTCCAGGATCTAGAGCTGTTAATGAAGCTGTGGTTCCCATCCACCCCATAGTCCCAAACCCATATACCCTCCTATCCCAAGTCCCAGGAAATGCCAAGTACTTCTCAGTCTTGGACCTTCAAGGTGCTTTCTTTTGCATGCCTCTCCATCCTGAATCCCAAAAACTCTTTGCTTTTGAGTGGCGGGACTTGGAAACAAGAGAGACCATACAACTCTCGACTGGACTCGACTACCCCAAGGGTTTAGGGACAGCCCTCATATCTTCGGGACTTCCTCGGGGAGAGAACTAAGGGAATTAACTTTAACAAACAGTAGTTTAATACAGTATGTGGATGACTTGCTCATAGCTAGGCCAGATTTTACCAGCTCTCAAATGGACACTATTTAAAACGCTAAATTTCCTGTATGAAAAGTGTTATCGAGTATCCCCCAGGTAGGCTCAGATTAGCTTAACCCAAGTAAAATACCTTGGATTTATAATTATGGAGAGAAAAAGAATGCCTGACCTCGAGGGGAGATCCCTCATCTTAAATACCCCGTACCCCCAAACAAAACAACAGATTAGGGGATTTTTAGGAAGGACCGGGTTTTGCAGGATCTGGATTCCTAATTATGGCAATCTGGCCAGACCCCTATATGAAAATTTAAGGGGGAAAGAGGAAGAGACACTCGACTGGCATGAGACCTGCAAGGTGGCATTTAATGCCCTAAAAGAGTCCATCACTACAGCCCCAGCTTTAGGCCTCCCCAACCTGGAGAAGCCTTTTAGACTCTATGTTTCTGGAAGGACAGGAACTGCTCTTGGGGTGTTAGGGCAGATGATGGGGCCCGTATTACAACCTGTGGCTTATCTCTCAAAATAACTAGATGAGGTGGCCAGAGGGTGGCCCACTTGCCTCCAGGAAGTAGCAGCCACCGCTCTTATGGTTAAGGAGGCATCTCAGCTGACCCTGGGTCAGCCCACCACAGTGTATATGCCTCACCGGGTGCAAGCAGTCTTGGAAACGAAAGGGGACAGGTGGATGACAGGGGGAAGGATCACTCAATACCAAGCCCTCCTCCTTGACACTCCAGAAATAAAGTTGAAGGTCTGCCAGACTTTCAATCCAGCAACCTTACTGCCAGATACCCCACTTTCCCTCTGGATCACCAATGCATACAAATCACCTACGAGTTATACTCTTCTCACCGGGACCTATCAGAGACACCGTTATCTGACCCAGAGCAAAACTGGTACACATATGGCAGCAGTTTTGTAGAAAAGGGAGAGAGGAAACAGGATATGGTGTAGCGAGCCTGGAAGAAACTAAGGAAAGTGGGTCTCTTCCCCCAGACACCTCAGCCCAGAAAGCTGAACTTTTTCCCTGACAAGAGCTTTGGAGTTAGGCGAAGGAAAGAAGATTAATGTGTATATGGACTCTAAGTATGCTTTCCACATTCCGCATGCCCATGCAGCAATTGGGAAAGAAAGAGAGATGCTCAGTGCCCGAAGGTCTCCTATTGAACACAAAGAGCTCATTCTCAGGCTCCTTGAGGCAGTCAAACTTCCTGCAAAATTAGCTGTCATCCACTGCAAGAGTCACCAAAATGGGCAAGAAAAAGAAGCTCAAGGAAATAGGAAAGCTGATCAAGAGGCAGGACGAGCTGCCGGGGAAGCTACCTCTGCCACTGCTATCTGCCCCCTTTTCCCCAAGGAAACCCTGACTCCAGATTTTACCCCAGGGTGACATTCCCGATATGCTGAGCAGAGCTGGGAGATTGGGTCACATGGGTGGTTTCAGCCTGATCAGGCCCAAATAATACTCCCTGATTCTCAGGTTTAAAGAATTACTAACACCTTACATAAAATCACCCATTTTGGAAGAGATCATCTAGAGATCTTGCGTAAGTCTATTCTCTACCATCCCCAGTTAGCTAAGGTTGTTAAACAGGTCACACAAAATTGTGACACCTGTCTAAAAAATAACCCAAAAACCAGACCTCCTCTAATTACACCTGTCCAACATCGGGGATCATACCCAGGAGCGGACTGGGAAGTAGAATTTACAGCCATGCCCAAGACCCAAGGGTTTTCTTATTTGCTAGTCTTTATTGACACATTCACAGGATGGATCGAAGCGTTCCCTACTGACAGAGTGAACTACAGAAGTCTGTAAAGCTCAGCTGAAGGAGATAGTGCCTAGGTGTGTGCTGCCTCGGTCACTTCAGAGTGACAATGCGCCCTCATTTAAAGCCACGATACCCCAGAAGCTAGCCGCATGCTTAGGCATAAAATACCAGCTCCGCTCATCCTGGAGGCCTCAAGCTTCAGGAAAGGTAGAGAGAGCCAACCAGACTCTTAAAAGGGCTCTGGCTAAGCTATGTCAAGAAACACATAATAAGTGGACACATAGGCTACCCATAGCCCTCATGAGGGTACGGACATCCCCCAAACGGCCACTATTGTTAATTCCTTATGAAATGATGTATGGAGGTCCATTCTTAACTTCTGATTTGTTTTTTGACGAGGATGCCAATACACTCTTAAAACATATAATTGACCTGTGAAGGTTTCAACAAGAACTCCAACGGTATGGAGAACAAACCACAGGAAGACTTGAAAAATCCCCAGGTAAAGCCAGGGGATCAAGTATCAGTAAAGACCTGGCAAGAAAAAGGGAGTCCAAACCAGCTGTCCGAGAAATGGACAGGGCCATATCAGGTTGTTCTAGTGACTTCAACTGCTGTAAAAGTGAAGTGTCTATCTGCCTGGGTCCACAATTCTAGAATAAAACCCTATGGCCTACAGGAGGGGGAGACAGAACCTGAGACTCCAAAGCCAGAGGACAGCTATTCCTGTGAACCTGTTGAAGATCTCAGGCTCTTGTTCAAGCAGAACCCCATCAATCCTGCCTCAGTTAAGTAAAATGCATCATATGATGTTCTTCTTCTTTCTAATCATATCTCCCTGTATGGCTATTGATCTCTCCCTAAACGAGGCATGTTCACTTGCAAACCACACTGCTTCTCAACTCAACCTAACCAACCCGTGCTGGATTTGCATTAATAGCAAAGGTTGGGGGTATGTCTTCTTCCCTCAAGCCTCATGAATCAGTCTCTGCTACCTTCAAACTCTTCTGCAGCTTCCTCACCTCTCTCAGCCTTCAGAGAACTGAAGAGACTTACGAGAGTTTTAAGGCTTCCCTTGTAGCTCAGTCGGTAAATCTGCCCTCAATGCGGGAGACCCGGGTTCAATCCCTGTGTCATGAAGATCCACTGGAGAAGGAAATGCCAACCACTCCCAGTACTCTTGTCCGGAGAATCCCACAGACATAGGAGCCTGGCAGGCCACTGTCCATGGGGTTGCAGAGAGTCAGATGTGACTTAATGACTAAATCATCATCAGGGTTTGCTCAAGATTTGGCTTTGGCTTAAGGGTCATTCAAACTTTTTCCGCATCATCAATAAGGTTGTTTCACTTTCTTATTATTCCTGTGTTCACGAAATAGCCCTTTTACTTTCAAGAACTTTTCTTTTGCACTCACAACTTGACTAACCAGCACAGAGTTCTAGTTGTCAGCCTATCTTGGCTGTCAACACACTTTCCTCACTAAGCTCATAATCATTTCTAGCTTTTGGTTTCAAGTAAGAGATACGCAACTCTTCCTTTCACTTGAACACCTGGTGCCTCAGATGGTAAAGAATCTGACCCAATGCAGTAGGCTGGGGTTTGATCCCTTGGTCAGGAGGATCCCCCAGAGAGGGAAATGGCAACCCACTCCAGTATTCTTACCTGCAGAACTCCATGGACAGAGAAGCCTGGCGAGCTACAATCCAGGGGTCACAAAGAGTTGGATAGAACTGAGTGACAAACACACATACACTCAGAGGCCACTGCAGGGTTATTAACTGCCCTAATTTCAATACTGCTGAGTCTCAGGGAATAGGGAGACCTGAGGAGAAGGAGAGAGATAGGGAATGGCTGGCTGGTGGGGCAGTCAGAACACACATATTTTACTAAGATCACTGCACTATCTCCTGTGGGCACGGTTCATGGTTACAATTAATTACAAACTCCGAAACAATGACAACAGTATTATCAAAAGTCACCGATCACAGCTCACTCTAAGAAATAACAATGAAAAAGTGTGAAATACTGCGAGAATCACCAAACTGACACAGAGACCCAGAGTGTGCAAATGCTACTGGAAAGATGACGGACACCCTCAGTGCAGGGCTGCCGCAGAACTTCAGTTTCCAAAAACTGAATTTGCAGGTACAATAAAACACGGTCTACTTGTATGCTAAAGTATCGACAATGGGCATTTTGTCAAACAGTTTAAGAAAAGAGAAGTTCTTTGTACTGCAATTGTAATTTTTCTCCAAGTCTGAGATTGTTTCAAAACAAAAGTAAACAAAATTACAAACAGAGACACACAAACATACATATATACAGGGAGTCTTCACTTTTGCAACTAGTGTTAACTGAAATTTGCGTACATCAGAATCCTGACTTCATAAGTGCACAACTCCAGAACAGGCATGGCAGTTTGCTACAGTGTGGAAATTGAGAGTTTTTTAAAAATATAAAAAATTTTAACAAGATTTTGTACACTTAATTTCTACACTGAAGTATTTTCTACCTAATTTTATACAGAAATGTCACACACATAAAACTGTTAATAAAATCAGAGGTTTCAAAAACAAAGAAAAATGTTCTATTTCTTAAACTAGAGTAATGTTTTATTATTATTCTTCAGAATTTAGTTACAAAATAGTCTTTTCAAACCATTCAAAATTTTATAAATGACAATTAAAATTAACCTTAAAACCTTGCACTGGCTCTGGAAAAGACACTTCCATTTGGGAATGATATCTCTGTCCAAAGATTCCTTTTCCCTTTTAACTACTATTTCCATCATTAATGGCAAGATCATACAATTCTTCCTTCAGTGTTTGGAAGAAATGATCATGAAGATACTAAATGAAAACTGCAAGGTCCAAATCAGAGTATGTTGTGTCTATAAAAGGAGAAGCCAAAAGAATATATATATAATCATTTGTGAAGACACAGAAGTTATCCAAAAGAATACATTTAGAAACTAAGGAAGGGACATGGATGGCTGGCAGACAGAGACTGGACGGACACTTTTACTGTTATCCTTCTGTTCTTCTACACTGTCCTGTGGGACTTTCCTAGTGGTCCAGTGGTCCAGAATATGCCACCCAGTAGGGGATACAGGTTCAATCCCTGGTCTGGGGAGGCTCCACAGGGCAGCTAAGCCTGTGTGCCAGAACTAACGAAGCCCTCGAGCCCATGCTCTGCAACAAGAGGAGCCGCCGCAGAGAGGGGCCCGCGTCCCACAGCTGAAGAGCAGCCCCAGATAGTAATCCCCACTTGCTGCAACTGGAGAAAGCCTGTACATGGTGAAGACCTCATACTGCCGTATATACATAAGTAAATTCTTAAATGTGTTAAGTAGGTAAGTAAATAAATTATACTTTGTGAAGAAAATCTACTCAGGAAAAAAAAGGTCCGATTTAAAAAAAAAAAAAAAAACAACACTTCAGACTAAGCAGATAGAACAAACTAAGCAAACTCACACCATTGACTAGTAACTTTTTCAAATGAAATAATAATAAAAAATCAATTTTTACACTAAGGCTGTCAAAAACTACATATATTTCAAATAATTTCATGTGATAAGGCCAACTTAAAGGCAAATTTTATCGAAAATAGAACTGGAATCTTCATTTAACTTCAAAAGCTAAGAAAGAAACTTTCAGATTTTTCCTAATTTATGTCTTAACATTTCAAAGACAGCATCCTTGAAGTTTAATACATGTTCTTGCCAATGTACACTCAGAAATATAACCAATCACATTTTCACGACATCTGTGTCTTTACACAGATGACGTGATTCAGAAAAATTAAAATTGTCAGAGAGAGATTATTGGAGTTGTTCAAGTTATCAAACTAGACACTTAACAAGTCTCTGTCTGGAATCTGGGGCCCACTGATCAATCCCCATACCACGCTTTCCCCAATCCATGCATGAGGTAGTTTAAAAACATCAGAAACAAGCTTACAGAACACTTACTGACACTAAACCCAACCCTTCAAATCCAGCAGTGTGCAAGGCTTCACTCTCTGCATGTACTATGGATTAAGATAAAATGCCAGATATTAAATATGCAGGTTGGTTACCCAACTCCTTAGTTTTCATTGTTTCTAATCCACTATTTTTTGAAAGCCAATATATGAACATAGTTAGGCACTAGGTGATACAGAGAAGAAAGTGTCCCTGGCATGACCCAAGTATTGTGATCACAGTCAAACAAAACCATGAGAGAAATGTGTTAAATGTCTACAAAAGGTGTAGCCCTAAGATACAGGAAGAACGTAAAGAGTATTCTGGAAAAGAATGAAAGAAGTCGTCAATAGATCAGCTGAATAAAATCAATTGGTACAGCAATAAAACAGATTCAGGTTCTAGAGACGACCCTGTTGAGAACACTTACAAAGGTTATCTTTTGTTTGGAAAGGCTATGGCCGAGCAATTACGAGTTACAAGGAAAGAAGTTCCCAAGGACTTCAGTGCCCCAACCAAAACCTTATGAATCATTAAAAAAAAAAAAAAAATGCTAGCACAGAACACAACCTCGGAATGTGCAAGAAAGGTTCCAACCAACATTATTTGGAATGACACAACTACAATTCTACTGGGCAAGTATCTTTCAATGCAAGGAAAGAAACTGAAGAAATAAATAAAAGAAATTAACTAATATATAAATATCTTACAGACTCAAATCCTTAGTACCAGTATTTATGATGCTTTACATATTTATATATTTGTAACGTAAAACAATTCTGACTATTAGCGTAAAATATCAGCCCTCTAATTTCAATTTAAAACAGAATTAACAGCTAACCTAGACTTGTAATTTTAATTTGAATTTCACTATAAATAGTACTGAAACTTAAGATATTAATATGTACCATGCTTGTAAGTTTATTAAATGTTTTAAGATTTACCATAACATTTGTGAAGGTTTGTCTGAAAACTGAACTACTTACCAAATAGTGAATATATTAAGTTATTTAAACAGTTTTTTAAAGTTTTAAATATGTATGTAAAAGGGATGCAATATAGTTTAAGTCTCCTTTTAAAATGATTCCCTAAACTTACTATATGTATCTAAAAAGATTTGTTAAGTTGAACTTTAAAATTTAAGGGAAATTTGGGGTTTAAAATGTAACTTTGATAAACTACATACTAATTCTTTAAAACCAAAGGAGCTTCCAAATAATTATTTCTGTTTAGAAAAACCCACCTTCAAGGATACAAAATCCTACTTAACTCTTATTAATCCTTCAGTATCTACGTAAAATTCTTCCTTTTCCATGAAGTCTTTCCTCTTTTTCCTTTTACCCTATACTAGGCAAAAAGAAAATAAATGTGTCTCTATCATTCAAACTGCTAATTTATTCTATCCTAGTGGCATAACTTTATGAAAACTCTTCTTTCAGGAATCCACATCGCCTATCCAAGGGTCACACACACTTTCAGAACAGGGACTGTGCTTTATACTGCTCTCAACCTCTAGAAACATCTTACACAAGGCAACGCTAGCACACAGTAACTATTGGCGGTGGATGAACTGAATTCTAACAATCTTCCATGCCTTTCCAAATGGACCATTACCTCTGTTATGTCCCAATGGTGTGAAAACTGATCCAAGTCAGTGAGGTAAAGTAGCACGGGAGAAAGCTGCGTCTGGATGACATGGGGCACTCCTCAAAGGCTCTGAAGCCAAGTCAGTTCCTCTTTTGAAAACCCTAATTTGAGTATAAAGAAATCCAATTTAAAATAAATCACAAAGCAAGTAACATTCTTAAGTAATTTTTAAAAAATAGACATGTATCTTCAAGTTAAATTCTTCAAGCTAACAAGCTATTTTCTCTGAATTTCTGTACTTTATGTATTATTTTAAAAAATGAAATGCCAGCGATGTAGTAAAATTCATATAATTATGTACACAAAGATTTGACCTGAATCAAATGTGTAATACATCAAGAAACAATATTATATCCCTTAAACTGAGGGCTTTGCCACCTTTATACTTAAATAAGTGTGAAAGACATAATCATTCTAATTAATGTCAGGTTTAAAAAAGCAAATGAACAAGAAAAACAATATGCTCCTTCATACATATACCAAACTCTGTATTCTTACATAATAGCCTTTCAAGTGTCTTAAAACTATTCCATCCCCCCTAAGTCTATTTCTTCAACAATTACTGTGTACTTCCTTCTACCTATTCCATATAATAAGATTTCTGATTCTCTTACCACCTCTATTACACCTAGTCTGACCTATACAAACAACTTGCCCAAGTCCCTCCTGAAAGACAGCTCTTAGAATGATCAGAATACGAGCACAATGTGGTCTGACCCTAGCTACCTGCTTTGATGTTTTCAGATCACTGTACTTCCATGAACATGCCCTAAAGAGCCATCATCTAGTTGGGAAGCCATATCACACTCCTGGCTGATTCCTAATGAGTTTCCTAAAACCACTAAACCCTTTGACAGGTACTACTAATTAAAACATAAAGCCCTCACATCCATCTCAAACGCATACATCCAAAACTATCAAACAAACATGTACAAGTCTACTTGTTACTTGTTTCTTTTATATAATATTTATCTTGCTACATTCAGCTCCTTATCAGAACTTTTCAAGCTATTTTTGGATTCTGACAACATATTTCAATAAGTCTCTTAATTTTAAGTCTTCAGAAAATTTCAAACACTGTCATCTTTATCATCCAGTTACAAAACAAAACTACCAAAGACAGTATGATCATTTAAAACAACAGTAATAATACTTACTAATCTAACACATCAAGACTCATTTTACTAATTTTTCTCTGACATCAATGGAAAGCAAAATATGGCTAATTAAAATGTGATGTTTTTCCTAACACACCGAACATGTTAAACATGCTTAAAATGGATATTCTGTTCCCCATCTTATTAAGCTATGCAGTGAGGTCCAAAACTTAGACCCAAACAGGTAAGACAGTAAATCTCAGGAGAATTTTCATACTAGGTTCTTTTCCTTTCCTTAACTTGGTGGATCAGGGCAGTTACCTGTAAGTGTTGAAAATAAGAAGCTGAAATAGTCCTCATTACTGATGTTTAACTGATCACTTCCATTCCATTCTTTCACTGAAGACTTCCATCCAGAAAATGATGATCTACAATAAACAATGGAGACCTAGTACTAGAAGTGACCAAATTGAAGACTCAGGAATAAAGCACAGAATATATGACTATTCTTTATGGAATACAAGTATAATTTAAGAGCTCAGTCAAAAATCCGTAGCATGTATCATCTTTACACGTAAGGGGGTTCAAGTATCGTAATATGGAAAATATAATTTCTAACATATGTTTATGTAAAGTTTCCTTGAAAAGCATAACCAGCCCACTTATATGGTACAACTGGAAAATTTTTCCACACCACTCAAAACTCAGTTTCAAGGAGCCAAGGTGAAGTTCTGCTTTTCAGTAGTAGGTTCAGCTGCTATGTATTTACTACCTCATCTTCATTAAAAAAAAAAAAAAAAGTCTTACCTTGTTTATATGAATGAGCTAAGTTTAAACAAGCTCCTGCTTCCTACCTAAACCAAAGCATCTTAACTAGGTAAAGAATACTTCAATTTAAAGCCACTCTGCAATAACTATGCACTCCTATACTTTGCGAGGCTTTATAACTAGTCTACGTCACAATACTGCAGCTAAAGTATTGGTAGTGGACTTAAGGGAATAGCTAAACATAAAGCAGCTTCTCATTAAATGAAGATTATCTGGTTCCTGCTATGAGATCAGTTTCCAGTGATACCTTTAAAAACTCTCCTCAAGGTAAGACTAAGAAGGAATACAGCAAATGTCAGCCATGAATACAGCAAAAAAACAAAAAGCTGAGAATAATCAGATCCAAAAAGCTATCTTTTTGGATAGCTTTTTGTGACAAATTTTTTTTTTTGGGACAAACTTTTATAATAGAAATCTGAATAAATGTCAAGACAAAATAAGGAGTTTCTAATTCAATGAGAAGCACTTTTTTTTTTAACCACTGAAACAACTGTATTTATTAACATTCTTAAAAGTTGGGGAGTTAAAAATAATGGCAACATTTTTCTGAATCACTTCTACTTAAAGGACTTCTCTTTGCTTAAAGGGCTATGGGAGAGAATATCACAAGCTAAGAGGTTATAAAAAGTCAGAGATGCTCAATGGAAATGAGTACAAAATGGGTGATTAGAAAAGAAGCTAATATCCTCTTATACCCAGTGAACACTGTGCTGTCCAGTGGCTAAAAAGAGTAGCAAATCCATTTAAAAATCTAGTTTGGACAAAAGACAAGCAATGTATCACTCTGTCCTTAAAACTACAATGACCACACATACTGGTCACACCAGAACAGTTCTGAGACTAGAAGGGATGCTATATCAATTATGCTTGGACAACAGAAGCAAACCAGACCTGCTCCTGGCAGGCCAGCTCACATATTCACCCTGCTTCAAAACCAGGCTGAATTTCTCAGTAATTTCTCCCTTCTCTGGTATTTTTATCTAACAGCATAGACTACGTTTCCACATGCATGTCTCATGTTCCCCAAACCAGCTGTAAATGAACTAGGGGCAGAGAGGGCAAGAAGAGTAACGGTCAGCAGAACACCACAGGTAGATGGAGAGGAAAAACTCAAAAAACCTCTAAGTGAATAGTGAAAAAGGCAGGAACAGCAATTCTAAGTACAGTTTTTAAGACAAACTAAACACCAACAACTCTAAGGTGATGGGTTTTTCACACACTGAACAAACGGAGATGGTCTGGTGGTGACCTGCTCTCCGATGAACTTCCCCTGCTGGAGACAACAGTGTCAGAACGCTAACACCCAGAGTGAACTAGACCGCAGAGCCCAATTAATATAGCAGATGAGAATCAGAAATTATTGAAGGAATATTTCAGGAAAAGGAGCCTGCCAACAGTCCTTGGCACAGACGGAGCTGAGGAGTGGGATGCCTCAGGTGAACGGTGCAGGTGGGAGACAGTGAGAAAGCTAGCTGGTTTACCGTCACCATCAAGGACGGAGGGGAAAACCAAAGACGTGAAATAACCCAGGTGATGTCTAAGGAACGGTATTCCTTAGAAGAACATCATTCCTTAAGAATAACCGAACATTATTCTTCAATTCTAAATCTAGGAAAAGTGATGCAATGATAATACCACTGGCCTGGGAAAGTTGAAAAGGCCCCATCTTGTTTTAATTTTTAAAGAGATTAGTTTGAATAGGGACAATACATCTACAGAAAGAGAAGTCTACTAAGACTCTGTGCAAATGCTAAAAGGCAAAGTTTAACTTGGTACACTTTTAACTACATGACAACTTGCTTTTGATGATTATAAACTTCTATTACCATTACTTGTAAATTAATATTTTCTCAGTACTCACCACAAACCCACAAAAAAATGTAAAAAAAGACTTGTGAAAAAATCCTTGACCAAAGTTATTGAGCACAAGTCAATCGTAATTAATGCCAAAAAAGATACTAAATACAAGTTCTAAAGAGAATTAATTTTAAGAGGTGTTCAAAAGTCACATTTAAATGAATGCCAAAACAGATCCTCCACAAGTTCTATCATGGGAAATGAGTGCCCTCTACTGGAAGTTAACAGTCATAAAACCACTTAAGTTAAATTGTATTTCTTAAAGACCTGGCATTTAGTACTGAACTAGACAAAGAGGGGTTTCATATATAGACAACATATTGCAAACAGCTCTCTTTTGCTAAAAGGAAAAAGTAATTATCAGTTATGAAGCACAATTTGGGCGACAACATTCAAATATACGTCTTATCCTGGTACGAAGAGACTGGCAAACAAAGCTAAAGAAAGTCTACTAATAAAGCGAGCCACTCCTGTTTAATTGGGGCAGAGGGTCTGCACAAGAAGCCACAAAGAAGCTAGTTTTTAAATTTTTCAGCTACAGCCCAGATTCAACTCCTGCCTAAAACTGTATCAGACCCTGGCCTTGAGCCACAATCAGTAACAAATGGCTGAATATGAAAGTACTATGCCTGATACAAACATTACATTTTAAAGGATACTTTGAACACTAGCAACATGAAACATTATTAGTTTTAAGACCTTTGAGAGTAAAACACCACAGTCACATTCTGGAAAGTAGCTCCTTGAAAAATTAAACAGAAAATTAACATATGATTCAGCAATTCTACTTCTGGGTATACAGCCAAAAGAATTAAAAGGATTCAAACAGCTGTCTGCACACCAATGTTTATAGCTGCATTATTTGTAACAGCCAAAAGGCAGAACAACCGAGTATCCATTAACAGATGAATATATCAAAATCATGAAGACAAAATAGTGGTAAACAAGGGCTGGGAGAAGGGGAAATAATCAGTACAGAATTTCAGTCTGCAACGATGACAGTGCTGGAGATGAATAGTGGTAGCAGTCGCACAACAATGTGAATGTACTTAATGCCCCCAAACAATTCTCACTGTATACCTAAAACTGGTTAAAATGGGAAGTTTTAGGTTATGTATATTTTGCCACACACACACACACCCACCCACCCACCCACAGATATTTTAATGATTCCCTGTCTGAGTCCGCAAGCTTTTATTTCACCACCTACATTGAACTGAGCTCCCTTCCAAAAAGAAAGACCTGTATTACAATTTCATAACACCAGAAGTTTTAAAACACAGCACTCTCATCCGCCACTGAATCCTTACTATGGCTACACACTTCTGATAATCTTAACCCTTGTTTCAATGCACCTACACAAATCACTGTATGTTTCTACCTGATGGTTCAGCGGTAAAGAATCCACCTGTGGTGTAGCAGAACAAGATTCAATCCCTGGGTCAGGAGGATCCCCTGGAAAAAGAAACAGCAACCCACTCCAGTATCCTTGCCTGGAAAATCCCATGGGCAGAGGCGCCTGGTGGACTACAGCCCATGGACTTAGTGACTGCAATCATGACAATGCAAACCGCTAAGCAAACCACCTGGAACAGTCTTGCCCCAGTGACCTTCCTCTTACCCAGTATCATCAACAGATTTAACTGCTGTTTTAAGAGCAAATGAAGGGAGGGGCGGCATTTTAAAAAGTCAGTTCATAAACTGCCAGTGACAGGGGAAGGGTGAGGGAGAAGATTATACACTTGAAATACAGCTCACTTTAGCATGCTACCTCATGTGCCGTATCCCGATAAGCATGGCAGCCAAATTTGCACTGAGTCTTCCCATAATACAGCAGCAGCTTAACCGAGAAAGCAAGTCAGCAGGCAGACTGGGTAGAAAATACACAAGCTGGACCAAAAGCTGCTGAGACTCTGCTGACAGAACCACCACTGTGCCTTCTTGTGGATCTAGTGAGGCAGGAAGACAAGTTAAATTTTAAAAGATATACAAACAAGAATTAATAAAGCAGACTGACCATTTTCACTGTGCTATGTTGAATTCTAACATATCAACTACATGAAAAAAAAATATATATGTATGGCTTAAGGTACTGCCTAGAGTAAGACTAAATAGAATCATTATTTAAAGATAACATTTAACACTCGATTTCATAATATTCAAATGTGTTATTTGAAATAATAACTGATGGAGTTAAAGGTATTAGAAACAAAGCAAAACAGTAAAAAAAAAAAAAAAAAAAACAAGCACTTTTGCCAAACAGGGACAATTATAATATCAACCTAATCCGGCCCCATCACTTCATGGCTAATAGATGGGGAAACAGTGGAAACAGTGGCTGACTTTATTTTTCTGGGCTCCAAAGTCACTGCAGATGGTGACTGCAGCCATGAAATTAAAAGATGCTTACTCCTTGGAAGGAAAGTTAGGACCAACTCAGATAGCATATTAAAAAGCAGAGACATTACTTTGTCAACAAAAGTCTGTCTAGTCAAGGCTATGGTTTTTCCAGTGGTCATGTATGGATGTGAGAGTTAGACTGTGAAGAAAGCTGAACGCAGAACAATTGATGCTTTTGAACTGTGGTGTTGGAGAAGACTCTTAAGAGTCCCTTGGACTGCAAGGAGATCCAACCTGTCCACCCTAAAGGAGATCAGTCCTGGGTGTTCATTGGAAGGACTGATGCTGAAGCTGAAACTCCAATACTTTGGCCACCTGATGCAAAGAGTTGACTCGTTGGAAAAGATCCCGATGCTGGGAAAGATTGAAGGCAGGAGCAGAAGGGGACAACAGAGGATGAGATGCTTGGATGGCATCACCGACTTCATGGACATGGGTTTAGTTGGGCTCCAGGAGTTGGTGATGGACAGGGAGGTCTGGCATGCTGCAGTTCATGGGGTTGCAAAGAGTTGGACACGACTGAGCAACTAAACTGAACTGAATTTAAAACCAAAGACTTATCTGAGTATACACACACACTCCTATATATAAGCAATACTGAAAAATACAGATTTTTAAATACCACACACAAAAGGTAGACACAAACCAACGTTTGTCATTTAATAAATGGGTAAATATAAAGTGGTGTATATTCAACAGTGGAATGTTACTCAGCATTAAAAAGAAATACAGTACTCGTATATGCTCGTAAATCCTAAGAACAGTATGCCAAGTGACGGAAGCCATACTGAGAAGATCCACATCACACAATGTCATCTGTGAGAAATGATGAAAACAGGCAAATACAGAGAGACAGAAATGGTGAGCAGTGGTTGTCAGGAGCTGAGGTAGGAAGAAATGAGGAAATAGGGATGGACTACTAATGGTAGAGTTTCTTTTTGAGGTGATAAAAATATTCTGGAATAAGATAATAGTGACTATCGCACAATCTTGGGAATATGATAAAAATTAATGAATTGCACAGTGTAAAATGGCCAATTTTATGGTATATAAACTGTGTCCTAATAATAAATACTAATTATACATATGCATATATGTATATTTTTATTGATATTTTTGCTAAAAGAATGAAAAGTTTTCAGGGGTGAGTGAAACGTTAATATATGAAAGCCGTACAAGATCTCAATAACGATTAAATAAGTAAAATTTGCCATCAAAGTTTCAAAAGAATTCTATAAAAATACCTGATCAGTTTTGAATTTGTGAATTTCGTGGCTTAAAAGATAATTTAAGATCTGAAGAGACATCTACAACCTTTAGTTTTCTTAAACTATTGTATTAAGTAATACTATTGAAAATGAATTTACTGTTTGATATTTTATTCATTTTACCATGGTACAATTAATGTATAATTTGAAGGAAAAGTAAAACCTAAAGATCTCCCCTTTGAAACATTGTTCTTAAGTCGGGGTAGACCGATTATTACATACACAGGTAAACAACACTCTTACCATAGATTCGGAGAGCAGTAACTTGTAAACTTTTGAGTAGCTCTTTATTTGCTCGGGCTGCAGCAGTATGGATAATGTCAACAAACTGTGTTGAAAGCTCAGGATTTCGGGAGCCGAGATGTGCAAGCTGCAGTGGTAAACCAGCCAACCAACGTGATAACACTTTACTACGGTATCTAAGGCCATCAAAGAAAAGGGAAATACACCACATTTATTTAAACATTTGAGAGCCTATAAGATGACTGGCATACTATATTCATCTATAGTATTCTCTAAGGTTTTACCCACTGTATTTTAAAAGTTTATGTAGTTTGGGGCACTATGTACATTGTAATTTTATCTTAAAGGACACAGGCTCTACTTAGCTTGTGAACTATTTACACTAATTTGTAATGACCGTTTTACTATATTAAGTCATTTATGCATTCAGTATAGGGTGCCCCCACATTAAGTGGCTTCAAACTTGGGTTATTTCCATTCTTGCACATACTTGCTCACTCTCTAATGTCTCATCTTGGACACGGCAATCACTTTTGCTGTCCCCCAAGAGTTCAGTGATTTACACACAACCTTTGGAGTCTACCAGACTTGAACTTAAGTCTCAGTCTGGCTGCCCTTTAACAGCATGACACTCACCAACTTATTTAACCTAAGCTTCCTTCTATAAGGCAGAAACCAACAGTACCCACATAAAAGTATGAGAATTACTGAAAAATTAAGAAAAGCACCTGACTCACAGTAAAGACTTGAATATGTTCTAACAACTACCTATGTATGCTGAGGTACCACAAATCCCATTATCTTTCACCCAAACATCTCTTCCAGACTATCCCAAGTAAACCTCAAACTCACCACATCTAAGACTGATTCCTGAGTTCTACTCTTCGTGTTGTCTGCATCACCAGACAGCACCAAACCAAGCTGGACACTTTTGCTCTTTAAGATACCGCCATTTAAAAATTTATTGAAACATTTTTGACACCCAGTATTATGTTAGTTTCAGGTATGTATCACATAATAGTCTGACATCTGTACACATTGCAAATGGTCTCCATACGTCTAGTAACCACCTGTCCTAATAAAAGTTACTGGTCATATTCTTTATGCTGTATATTATATCCCCATGACTTATTTACTTTATAACTCAGTTTGCACCTTTTAATCTCTTTCACCTATTGTACACCTCTCCTCTTCTACTGTCCTCATTCTTATACCATATGTCCCAAGATGTCACTAAGGGCCGGAGGTTAAACCTCCATAATTTTTATGGGAAGCAAAACAAAATTCTGAGGCTGCTACAGGTGGTTCCAATAATTGTCCTTTAGCTGTTAAGCAGACAAGTGGAAATATATGCTCAAAGAGACTTTTACCTTCTCAGTTATGTGTATAAAGGTTACTGAAACTATTATGTATGCCTTTTTATTTAAAAAAAAAAATAATAAAACCAAAAAGGATAAAAAGAAGATTTTCTCCAAAGATTTAATCACCCTATCATCTTATTCATACAGATTACAAAGTAACCTGGTAAGAAAAAGAAAAGCAAAATAACAAAGGAACTGTACCGGATTCTGTAAGATCTCAGTTCTTCTTTTTGATAGCTTTTACTGAAAAACTTCAGTAACAAAGTCGGAACTGGAAGGAGAAGGCCTCTCTGCTGATACAATGTATAAACTGCCTTTATGAGAGACTCTGTAGCCTCTAAGAAACAAGAGAAAACAGCTGCATGTGAGTCAAAATGTTTCTTCACCAGCACCATAATTCTTCTAAAAAGCACAGAAGCACCTTGTTCCTATGAGGAAGCAGATTTTAGCCACAAACTGATGACTACCATCAAAATCCTACATCAATGGCCTAATAAAAAAGTCAAACCAATCGGAGATTACAGTACAAATTTTCCTAAGAGACAACAAACCTAGGAAAGGACAACAAATACCACAATACTAGAAAGGTGGATAAGCCAGGAACCAAACAGCAAAGTTCTGCTTGAATGAAAAGAATTAGTAAGTCACACTAAAAACTGACTTAATGCAACATAACTTCAAGTTACAAGAAAGGTAAAGAGATAAGGATCCACCAATTTCTAGTCAAACTAGATCAGAAAAGTATTTCTTTATCCTTAGGCTCAATGTCATTTCCTATTAATAAAACTTACCTTCTTTCACTCCAACTATGTAATCTAGTAGAAAACCTACCCATCAGCTTCAGAGTGGACCTACCCACCGAAAAGGGGGTGTTCTCAGCCATCAGGGTTCAAGCAGACATTCCTTCATGATTATGCTGGCTACCTTTTATGGCTCGAACGTAAATGACTATGAAATGTTTGACAGGTATGAACTCAAAATTAGATGCTCAACATTAACAGTATGCGTAAGAGCCCCTCTCTTAAGTAAGGACAGAGCATTGACACCCACCTCTGTCTGACTGCATCTGCATTAACCTCCAGGAGACACCAAGCAATCTGTTCAGCTGCTTACTGTTTAGCCTAGACCCATCTTCAAGGGTTTCTGTTACAAACTTCCTTATCCTTTCTATCCAACTGGAATCCTTCTGCAAAGTTGAGGCATTTGCCAGGGAGACCATGATATCAGACAGTGTTAAATTCAGTAAAAGGTGATCTACATTATTCGAGAGAATCGTGCAATGCTTGATGCTAAAAACAAAGACACACATAACTGTTAAGTGTTGTATCTACCATGCCTGTTTCACTTAAACACTTAACTATTCCTCCCAGAATGAACTGTCAAGAAGGTAAGTATATTAAAGCGACTGTAAGCAAACCATTCATTACAGAATCAGAGTTGTTAAGGCATAAATTAAGAATGCATACTGCTCAGTTCATTACCCAAGTTGCTATTCACACAAGAACTACAGGCCCTTGAAACATGGTGTGGTAATCCTAGATGTACTACAGGGATAAGAACACTTGAAAACTTCAACACACTTGAAGATTTTCATTAAGCAGATATTTATATTAGGATGAAACTCACGACAGACCTTGATTCTGCTTCTAACTAATTTTGACTTGACAGAATCACTAATTTCTCCTGGCCACAATTTCCTTATATGTGAAACAGGAGACTGGTCTAGATAAGCCCAATTCTGAAACAATTTAATTTTATGACTCACATATTACAATCACTTTTTCTAACAGATTATCTTAAGAAAAACAAAATTTGCAACTTAGGATAAAAACCACTAGATATATAAACACTATATAAACACAGTGTAGATTTCAGGCTACACTGCATTCAACAGCAGAGCCTATTTATTCTCATGTTCAGAAACATGTAAAGTTGATTAAACTAAAAAAATACCTGAAACTAATTTATTTTAAAAGAAAGTTAACCCTGGATTAGGCATGAGAAAGGACACAGTCGTAAGGAACCACAAATACAAGGGGAGGGAAATTTTTAATATTTGGTGTTATTAGGGTATCAAATGTAGGGTTAGGAATGACAAATGGGACCAGATCACAAAGAGTTGAAAACTAAGGACACTAAAATCAATTCTGCAAGCACAGGAGTAACATAGTTGAAAAGTTCTTTCATTTCTGCTGATGAAAAAGAAAATATCAGTTACAAGACTCTAAACAAAGAAGTAGTTGTATGTCTACTTGAGCAATACAGGCAAGACGTGACAAGCTCAAGAAACAATGCTGGTACAGACTAGGAGAAAGGGGGATGTATAGCAAGAATAAAAATTAGCTGGATTTGAAGTCTGCTTAAATGCATACATGTATGTGAGCTTTTAGCTGAGCTGGTAAAGAATCCGCCTGCAATGCTGGAGACCCCAGTTCGATTCCTGGGTTGGAAAGATCCTCTGGAGAAGGGGTAGGCCACCCACTTCAGTATTCTTGGGTTTCCCTGGTGCCTCAGTTGGTAAAGAATATGGCCGCATTGTGAGAGCCCTGGGTTCCATCCCTGGGTTGGGAAGATCCCCTGGAGAAGGGCATGGCAACTCACTCCAGTATTCTTGCCTGGAGAATCCCCATAGACAGAGGAGCCTGGTGGCCTACAGTCATGGTGTCGCAGAGAGTCGGGACCTGGCTGAGTGAGTGAGTAAGCACAGCACAGCCCAGCAAAAACTGGGAATTCTATCACGGAGAGAGAATGAATGAAAACTGGGACAGATGAGTAGCAATCTATACTACAAACCCAAAACTACTGGTAGGTTCTTTGCCCAACTGTTCAGTGCCCAAAACCAAGGCACATTTTATACTAACCAGACCACACAAAAACTCAACTGCATCATTTATTCACCACAGGTAGAGCTTTTGAAGATCTACTTACCTATTACTGTCTGGAAGGTGTCAACAGACATTCAAAAGTTGGGAGAATTCATCCCGCTCCTCCAAGAATTTACACAAAATTTTAAAGTCTAAATACACTGACCACCAATTCTATGAGGGAGACAGGAAACTGGGGAAACTCATTTTCAGCAATGATAGAGGAGGAAATTAGAACTGATTCCCGTCCTGAAAATAACTTTAAAAGCTGGATGAAATAGTTTTTAACAACTCAAAAGCATTCAAGAGGTAACAAGGTGATGAACAATTGCTGGGTCCCCAAAATAAAGCAAGATCACAGTACTCAGGTTCCAAGGGCTGTGGAACCAAATACCCAATTCCAACGAAAAGCCTGGAAAACGGAACTAACCTTTCAGAGGCCTCACAGGGAAAAGTCAAACTCCAGAGCCAGACAAACATGGGGACTCTGGTATATTATCCCTACTTCAAGCTGAACCTGTAAGGGCTCCCTGCCAGAGTAACGGTGAACTGGAAGTAAAAAGAGCTCTTACATAAAACAATCCCAGTTATACATCATCTCAGTAGTTAACGCAACAATTTTTCCCAACTAGATCTATAGATTCAACACAATTCCAATCAAAACCCCAGCCAGTTACTTTATAGTTATCAACAAAATGATTTCTGAAGTTTACACACAAAGGCAAACACTAGACTACCCAACACAAGACCAAAGCGGAACAATGTTGGAGGACTCACACCACTCGATTTCAAGGCTTACTGTACTACAGTAATCAAGACAGCACAGAACTGGTGAACGAACAGACAAACATAGGTCAGTGGAAGAGCCCCAAGACAGGCCTACAAGTACAGTCAACTGATGATTTCAGACAAAGGAGCCGAAGCAATCCAAAAGAGAAACAAGAGTCTTTTTCTGCAAACAGTGCTGGAATAACTGGACAGAAACTCTAGAACTGAAAAATAAAAATAAAACAAATTCAACAAATGTATGTTTGAATGAGACAAAGAGAAACAAAAAATTCAGTAAGTGGGTCTTATATACAATCAATTAGTCTTTAAAGGGAAGGAGAAAAATGGCATTAATATTTTAAAGATGAGAATTTTTCAGATGTGTTTAGACACTTCACTCAAGATCTCAGATTTAAGAAGCTCACTGAATTCCAAGGAAAATCAATAAAAAAGAAAACCACACCTGGATACATCATTGTCAAACAGCAGAAAATAAAAGACAAGGAGCAAAGTCTTATGGGGGAGGTGGGGGGGGGTGGGGAGGGAAGTAACTTTTATAAAGTAGCAACAGTTCAGACTCATAGCTGACTTCCTAACAGCAGTGGGAACCAACAGAGCGAAGCGTTGCAGTCAGTACGGTCAGTACGCTCAAACAAGAAAACTGCCAAGCTCAAGCACTGTGCTCTGTTAAAACAGTCCTTGGAAATAAAGGAGAATACATATATTCTCCTTCATTTTATATTATATATATATATATATATATATATATATGTATATATATATATATATATATGTATGTATGTATTTGTGTGTGTGTGTGTAAATCCTCTAGCAGCTTCTAAATAAGCCTAATGAAGAGAGATGAAAAAAATGAAGAGCAAAAAAATAGAATATACAGATAAAACTCAGATGGTGGATACAAGTTCTCCAAAAATATTAATTTTTGCTTGAAAGTTCAAATTTTTTCTCTAGCACAGACACTATTTTCCTGAAACTGATAGTCTTATTTTTTTCATTTCTGAGAAAATATCTACAAATACCCAAGTCTGAATAAGCATAGTTAGTCATTTAAATTAAAATCATGTCCATTGCAGAAAATACAAACAGAATGACAAGTGCATTTCCTCGAGACAACCATCATTCTTTGGCATGCAGCCAAAATACTTCAGGCACACTTTCCATTTCACCACACAGAATATTAAAATTACGTGTTTTCAAGGATTGTGACTTAATAAGATTAGTAATTTTTTACTTAATTAAGAACAATTTTAAGTGAAACTGGCATGTTCTTTTAAACTGTGAATGCATAGTGGTGAAGAATACTGTTAACCCTCCATACCGTTCTGCCTCCACATATTCAACCAACTGCAGATGGTGTATCATGTGTATGGATTGTGGCTTTCTGAATCCATAGATGCAGAATGTGTATTTGGAGGGCAACTTGCTTCTGGATCAGTGAAAATACCACGTATGACACTATGTCTTTACACAAAACTCAGACTGTACAACAAGAAGAGTGACCCCTCACATAAACCAAGGACTCCAGTGTAAATGATGTATCACTGAGGTTTGTATTTTACAACAGATACACAACTCTGGTGTGGGACGCTGACGTGAGGGAGGCTGTGCATCCATGGGGGTAGGAGTAGTGTATGAGGACTCCGTACTTTCTGTTCAATTTTAATACGAATCTAAAATTGCTCTAAAAAATGAACTCCATTTAAAAAAAAAAAAAAAAGGAATGAAATGCTAGTAGTGCCACAACATGAATAAACCTTAAAGATATCATGCTAAGTGAAGTTAAGCCAGACATAAAACAGTGTTTTCAGTTTCTACAGATACATGGTACCAGAACAGTCAAATTAATAAAGGGGAAAAATGCAATAGCGGTTCCCAGTACCTGGAGGGAGAAGAGCATAGGAAGCTGTTATTTAATGTGTACCGAGTTTCAGACTGGTAACATGAAAAATGTGAAATGTACTTAATGCCACCAATCAGTACACTTTAAAAATGGTTAAAATGCTAATTTTTATGCTATGGACATCTTACCACAATGAAAATAATATCTTTTGTAACTCCACAGTTCAACCCAAGATTAAAAAAAATCTAGACATCAGGTCAAAATTGAAGACCACCAGCTTAGGCCACATTGGCTCCTCTAACTTGAATCTGTGAATTTAATAGATAGCCTCCAAAGGCTATCTGAGAAATATTCAACACGCTTCCTTATGGAAGTTCAAGAGCAGCCTGCGGACCCTCAAAACAAATCACTAGGGAAATTTATGGTAATACTGTCAATCCACTTTTGTTAAAAATGCCACAATTTCACCACCTCAGTGTCTTCATCGTTAACTCCTTTTTCACCTTCTATATCTTAGCACAAATCACTACCTAGGCAGGCAGCCCTCCCTAGGACCTATGCCCCCCATGAAAGAGCAGGACCAGCTCCCTACTATACTGATATACTTTTATTACCCTACATTCTTTTTCCTAAGTGCCTTCAACATATTAAGTGCCCAATAAAGTGAATAATGACAGTACACCCATATGCTCTTGAGTAGTTTACTTACATTTAATGGTCTACCAAATTCCAAACATCCTTTTATTTAATCTCATTTTGATGAAAATTACACCTGAAACCTCTTCCTTGACAACATAAAAATCACATGTAATTATATTCACGCATTGAAGGATATTCTCAACCTTATCCATGGACCTGATTAAAAACTTCTGTGTTAATAAGAAAACTGTATCTGGAGCAAGTAACAACTTACTTGCTCAAGAAAGTATCTCCATATTTGATTCTCTGTCACCTCCAACTCCAGAAACTCTAAATTAATGGTCCTAAAACATGGTTTTGATCCAACCAATAATAGTCTTCAATGCCTAAAGGATCAAGGATGAAAGAGAAATGAGAGTCAGAGACAAAAAATGACTTTCAGCATTAAAGTTAGTCATCAGTAGAAACCAATTTGATCCAGGTCTGTCCCATGTCCTCCATTATGCAATTTTATAGCTTTCTCATACCCTATAATATCTCCTTCCATTACTGCAATCATCCCTCACTTCACTTCTGCCTGCTAAAATCACATTCACATTAAAACACTACTCTCCAACACTGCCTTGTCTGTTTATCCTAACAAGGATCTGTCTTCTCCTATTAATTCCTATAGCATTTCTTGACTATAAAGTTCTAATGACACTTAAATATGCCTTGTGTGAAAGATGTAGATTCATTTTTCTTCCTGCAAGTTATTGAGCTTTTGTTTCTCAGCCTTAAAACTACCCTTCCACGCTCTTACTTTGTGATCCTGGGGGTGAGTCACATTTTCTCCTTTACAGTTTGCTTCTTGTTAGGCTCTGCCAATAAAGTGCTTGTTTTTGTTTAGTCACTAAGCTGTGTCAGACTCTTCAGCAACCCCGTGGACTACAGCCCGCCAGGCTCCTCTTTCCATGGGATATTCTAGGCAAGAATACTGGAATGGGTAGTCATTTCCTTCTCCAGCAGATCTTACCAACCCAGGGATTGAAATCTGTCCCTGCACTGGCAGGAGGGCTCTCCACCACTGAGCCACCTGGAAGTCAAGGGGTACTTGAGACCAGAAAGCTGGAGGAGGAAAATGCGGCACTTTCTGTTTGCTTCCTAGTCCTATTTTTTGCTTCCTGTTGCCACCAGTGCAACCCAACCACTCTTCAGGCCAGCAGCAGTTCATTCTAGCAGCCAGAGTTGGTTCCAGTCTGTATCTTCCTGACACAGAACCAGTATCACCGTGCCCCTAGAACACCAGCGCCAGCCAGCAGAACCCTCTTCGCTGAGCCCTGTACCCTTACCCCACTGGGCCCCTCTCCTGATCCCAAAGACATTAGTCCCAGCTGAGTGCAAACCCCTTCCTCGAGGCCTGAGTTTGGGCTGCAGCCTTTCTTTCCAGCCACTTGCCCTCTTCTCTTTGCTCTCCGGTCAGGAGGCAGTGGTGGCTTCCGACAAGACCTTGCTGTTCCCTTTTGTCTTTCCACTATTAAGTGGAAATGCCTAGTTAACAACCGGTTGTATTAAATTCTCTGTGAAAATCACTGGTGTGATTTCCATCTCATGACTAGAGTCTGACACACATTTTTATCAATTTTAAGATTTTGTATTGATTTTTGCAATTTATGAATCACTTAAGAGATCAAAGAATATACCTTAGGGCATCTAATTATCTGTCATAATACTTTACTTACAGTGAGAGACCAAAAAACTTCAGTGAATGAAGTTTATCTGCCTACAACATACTTATCACTTCTGAGCATATCCTCTGAACTCTGCCCAAAGAGCCTCACTGATTCTCCAAGTAGTTTCTTCCTTTTGATAAGTTTAAGAACCTTCTGACAAAGACTTTAAAATCTGTTCAAGTGTTTGCTCATTTGGGGAATTGCACCTTGAGTATCTGTATCTGCTTGTCAAGTTTTATTTGGTAATTTGTTTTTACGTTTATCTGCTCTTACTTCAGGTAAACATTTCAAATAACTTCCAGGCTTACACTTTTCCAGTGAAACTTCATCCATAATTTGTTCTTTTCACTTATTTTAAAAAAGAGAACTGCTTTTCTTCAATTATCCCTCTTCCATCAGGATACTGATAACAGTTACATTACGCTTCCTTGTGTATATAAATGAGAGCAGAAACTAGTGATGTTATGCTCTCAAAGATTCAGTAATTACACAGTGCCTCTCACAAACAAACTATCCACTCTAAGCAAATTTTTATTAAATTCTTATCTATACAATTTGATAACTGACACTCATTTAGCACAAAACATTCACTTTACAGATTAAAAATAAAAATAAAATCTAAGTAAAATTGGAAGTCCAGGGCTTAAAGTGACTTGTTTAAGATCAGATACTACAGCTTTTATCTTTACTTCACAGTCTAGATAACAACTACTTGCAGTGTACAAAGTTCAGTGTGAGACTGTTTTCTGAAAATGTCAGGTTAAACAGTGGATGAGAATGGCAATATCTTTTATTTGTCCCTTTCCTTTTTTTGCTTGGTTATTTCTTTTAAGGCATATGGAAAATTACTCCTAAAATGGTGTTTGAAATCAGTAAGGTAATTCTTTCAAAGCCATGACTCCTAGTAAAATAAGCACAGATTAGAAAATCTGTAAGAAACAATAACTTAAAATAGCAAATAAGACTTTAAGCAGAAACTTAACAACTTGTCAATATTCACTTACAAATTTACCCTTATAACACACCTTTTGCTAATGATATAATATGTAAATAAATCTTAAAATCTGAATAAACTGTTAGGCCATCCAACTTTCACCCACAGTTCTTTTTGGTGCTTTCATTTTTACACGCATTTCATCTACTTAAAATGAGAAAAAAAGGGAGAAAGTAAAATTTAATAAAATTCTGATTTTGAACTACTAATGCAATATTTATAAAGTATACAAGAAAATCTTCTACTTAGTGTTCCATTTAAGAGTAACTATATTCTCTAGAAATTCTATTGCTCATTAAAGACATTTAATACCTTCACAAATCAATGTGTTTGTCTAAATTCTTCAGCAGTATTCTTCAATGTATCATGTTCTCCTACCTGAAACACTGATTCCCTACTATCCAGAGGACCAATCATTCCAGTCTGCCAGTGGCTGAGGGGTTGCTTGGGATATGGGACATGAGACACTACAATAGCTAGCTCCAGCTCTAGCAAACCTGGAGGCCAAACTCAGACCATAAATCAACATCTAGCTATTGCAGCATATCTCCTTAGTTACCTTCACTGGGTTTTCCTCTTTTTCTTAACCTAAAAATGTGTCCTTGACAACCTCTGGACTTCTACTAGGTATCTTAAACTTAACATGAATAAACTGAACTCTCCTATGGGCAGTCACATCATCATCTGGACCACAGTACAGGCATCACCCCTGCTCCTCTTTCCTTAACTACATACACCAGCATTCCTGCTGGTTTCACCAGAATCTGGCTGCTTCTCATCACTTCAACCACCACCTGCCGTTCGACTCCAAGCCACCATCACCTCTCACTTAAGACTGCTGTCTCAGGCTCCCAAAGGCCCTCATGCTTTTCCTCTTGCCCCCCTAAACTTAACTCTCTACACGGCAGCCAGGGTGATCTTTTTTTTTTTTTTTTTTTTTTTTTTTTTTTTTTTTAATATTATTTTATTAGTTGGAGGCCAATCACTTTACAACATTTCAGTGTGTTTTGTCATACATTGACATGAATCAGCCATATAGTTACATGTATTCCCCATCCCGATCCCCCCTCCCACCTCCCTCCCCACCCGACTCCTCAGGGTGATCTTTTAAAACACAAATCCTACTTCACAATATTACAGGGAAGGATAAAGGAGATAATATATATAAAGGAAGGACAGGTCATCCATGGGATCAATGATCTCAGTTGGGCCCATTTTGCTAGAGTTGGAGAATGAGGGCATGGGGGTTTTTAACTGTTTTATTTGTAAATCTGGCATATTAAAGTTAAATAAACATAATTTAGATCATGCCACTCCTCTGCTCAAAACCCTCCAATGTCTTTTCACCACACTCAGGTTAAAATTCTAAGTCTTTACCACAGACCACAAGGTACCACATGATGTGGCTACTGTCCGTCATGTCCCCCCTCATCACCCACCATTCTCCCAGGACCTCACTTGCACATGCCTTGCTGCCATTCCTCAAGTATGTCCAATCTGTTCTCACTTCAGGGTTTTGCACTTGCTGTTCCCTGTGCCTAGAAGGGTCTTCCTACAGGTCTTCACAAGACTTGCTCCTTCTCTTCATTCACTGACATGCAAATATTAAGAAGGCATTTCCTGACCACCTAGTTAACAGGTACCTCCCCGCACACTGTTTCATTACATCTTCTCTCTTACCCACTTTCATCTTTCTTCCTAATGATGACATGATGGACATCAGCTATTTGTTTGCCATCTCTCAACCCCACCAGGAGCTAAGTGTTTGCCTTGTCAGTCATGTTTATCTCTGTATTCCCAGAGTCTAGACAGAACCTAACTCACTGCAAAGCAGCACTATTCAAAAGACCTTTCTGCAGTGACAGAGCCATTTTGTTCTTGTATTTGTGCTGTCCAATACAGTAGCCACTGCCACCTGAAGCTACTAAGCATCTAAAATGTGACTACTGTTTACTGAGGAACTGAATTTTAATTAAACAGCCAAATTTATAGGTGCTCAATTAACCTTTGCATCTAACTCTTTCTCACAAATTCTGATCTTCATGGTAAAAACAAAACAATAAGGAAACATTTACACTGAATGCAGCAAGCATTAAAATACAAAGCTAGGACACAACAAAATCTCTATAGTGTATAAAATTATACTACTGACCTAAAGTTAATAATACAGGACTCCAAAAACTGAAGTTAATTAAAAAGTTAACATTACATTGTATTTTAAAACACTGTGTGTTTTAAAAATATTAAATACAGTATACTTTAAATTAAGGATCCTAAGGATACAAAGAGTGTATTACAAATAAACCACCTCAGTCAGGATCTGAGTACTCAACCACTGAAAATAAGATTTAATATTAACTTGAGATTTCTTTCCAAAGATGAAAGATTTCAAATTCCTAAAAAGCTTTACAATAAAAAATACTTGGGCAAAAATGAAACTTCTCAATTATGCAGCAAATACAAACACACTATATGCGTTTAACAAAACTTAAAAAGTAAGCAGTCAGTTACCCTAAGGTTGCACCCTAATACAGATGCCAATTTATCGACAGAAAACCTACACATTTTGAGAGAAAGGAGCTACAATTCAGCCTGTGGTGCATAATTAGAATTTAAGACCAAGAAATGCCATTTCATTCCTCCTAAAGTTTGAACTTTGACCACTCAATACTTTAAGTACTAAGCTATAACTAAGGTGAATGAGAAAGTGGAACTGACAGCAGGAATGGTAATGAAAAATAAACTAACAGACATTTTAATGTAATCTGGTGTAACATACATATTTATACTTTGTCTGCAAAGTAATAGATTTACCTTATTCAGTTATTATAGTTCAAATCTGCCGTGGTCAATTAGAGAACTCTGCCAACGGATGCTTTTAAATACTATTTCAGTTTGAATTTGCACCATACCTGCAACTGCAGCTTACCTACAGTAAAGGTTAACTTTAAGAAATATTTTCCGATTTATATCCTTTATCAAGAAAATAGAGAGAGACTGAGTAACTCTCTTGGTAAATGTCACATTGCACTTGAAAAGATGTGGGTTATTTTCAAATATCTTTTTATGTTGGTTTCTAACGTAATTCCACTGTGATAAGAGAACAGACCCTGTGTGATTTCAATACCTTTAAGACCATGAAATTTTTGCACGTTGTTTTATGTCCTTGGATAAGTTCCAGAGTCTCCCAATTTACAGTCTATGGGAACTTGAATAGAATTTGTGTCCTACTGTTGTGTAAAAATTGTATAAATCTTAATTATATTGAATTGGTTCATAGTGTTTTTCAGGTCTAGTATATCATTCTATTTCTCTACATATTCATTCTATTAATTTTTGAGAGTTTGATACTAAAACTCCAACTAAAAATCTTAATTTATCTCCTTAAAAAATAATTGTAATATACAGTGTATTTTCCAAGTCTCCTGTAAATGTGTTATCATACTTTCAGAATTTAAAAAATTGAAATTAAAAAACTACTATGTATGAAGTAAATAAACCCCAAGGATGTATTGTACAGCACAGAAAAAATAGTCATTATTTCATAATAAAATGGAGTATAATCTGTAAAAATACTGATTCACTGTATTGTATAACTGAAACAAATGTAACATTATAAATCGGCTATGTGCTCATGCATACTCAGTCTCTTCCATCGCGTCTGACTCTTTGCCACCCTATGGACTACAGAACACCAGCTCTTCTTTCCATGGGACTCTCCAGGCAAGAATACTGGAGTGGGTTGCCCTGCCCTCCTCCAGGGGATCTTCCCGACCCAGGGATTGAACCCAAGCCTCCCGTGTCTCCTGCATTGTAGGCGGATTCTTTACTGCTGAACCACCAGGGGAGTAAATCAACTATATTTCAATATAAATACCCTCCTCAAAAGAGAGACTGAGTAGGAAGATAAAGATCAGAGAATCTTAAGTGATACATCAGCCAAGAACCCTGATTTAAACAAAGAAGCTCAATTATATATTATGGCAATCAAGGAAATATGAACACTAGATCTTTGATAATATTAAGGAATCGTGGATAATGATAAAGGAATTTAAATTATTTTTTTAAAAGACTCACTGCCTTTTAAGAAAACATGCTGAAACATTTATGGATGAAATGATGGTATAAGATGATTTGCTTTGCTTTGCTTTAGGATTTGCTTCAACCATCTGTATGAAGGGTTGGGGGGTGAGGTGGGTCGAGCAGAAATAGAAAAAGCTTGTCCTTGAGCTGAAAACTTGGAGCTGGAGGATAAGAGAATATGGAGATTTGTGTTCTATTTTTTGTGTGTGAAATTTTCTACACTATAATCTTTAAAAAAAGAAAAAAAGAAAAAACTAGTAGAGCCATTTTTTTTTAAATGCAAGTAGGTCATAAGAGAGTAAGAAGATTTCCAATAATGAATTAACAACCTGCAAATAGCTATATATTATGGTTATCCTACTGGAAATTTTAATATAAATAAATTCACTTATTTGGGAAAGTTTCTTTCAGGTTATATGTTGTATTTGGAAAATATAACAGCCATACCCAGGGGCAAGTGACAAGACTCATCTGCACACCTGGGTCTTCACTGCCAGTGCCTGTGACACTTGACTATTTTACCATTTCCACGTTACCATTCTCAGAATATAAGGCAAATCTTGCCTGAATCACTGTCACTGACCCGAGAGGGTCCTAGCCCAGAGTCTTAAAGAAGGTCTTCCTCCAGAAATTAGACACGGTCCTTGTGTAGTTCTGTCCTCTAGAATCTTTCTCCCAAGTAACATAAGAACAAGAGGAGAAAGGCAGAGATGATCTGGATTTCTTGAGCCATCTGGGTGGATCAAGTTTTTTATTTCTTTCCTCTGCACAAAGTCCCTCACCTGTGACAAGCTTCAGCATTAGGTCCTGGTGACACAGTCCCCTGCGGGGGGAGATAGAGAAGTAAGGAGACAGGTAGTAGTAAGTAGCTTCTTAATCTGACTAAGATCAATTTAATTTGAAAGAGGAAGTAGCTTTACAGCAATCCTTTTTCTCATCATTGCCAGATTACCTCATTGCTTTAAAAGAAAATGAATTCCTCCATCTCAAGTGTTTGGCAAACAATAGTCAGCAGATTTGTGTAAAAAAAAAAGTATACATAGTCAATTAGGGGTCGACTACAAATTTCTATTTGGGGAGTCTCCAAATTGGGAACCTGAGAGTAGAGTAGAAAAAAGATTTTTCCCTTTGAATACTTCATGCTTTTAAAATTTTGAGCCATGTGAATGTATTGCTTTATGTAATTAATTAGTTAACTTATTAAAAATAAAGATTAAATAAATAAATAAAAATAAAGATAAAAATGGAGATCATAATGCCTAAAAAGAGATTAAGATCACAGGGCCATTTGCTTCTAATGTAAAAACTAATACAAATCACTCTGTTAAGAATCAAAAGGCTATTATAATTAAATGACACATAATATCAGATTTTCTTTTGCAAAATAGGCCCTTATGGGCAAAGTTGGTGAATTCTGAATAAAATCTCTAAGTTAGATAACAGTATTGTATCAATATTAATTTCCTGACTTTAATAATAGTACTGTGGTCATATAAAAGTTTTTTTAAGAAACACACTTCAAAACATTAGGGGTAAAGTGGTGTCATATCTGCAACTTTCTCTGAAAGAGTGGGGATGAGATATATAGAGAAAGACAGAGAGAAAATAATAATAATAAAGTAGACTCGATAAAATGTTGATATTTACTGGCAAAGAGGGGGAGCGCCTGGAACTCTCATGCACTAATGGCAGAAGTAAAAAAATTATGACTATTTTTGAAACCAGGCAATGCTTTAATAATGTTAAACATAGACTTATCATATGGCCTAGCAATTACAGTCCTAGGTATTTACCCTAGAGAAATTAAAACATAGAGATCCAAAACATGTGTCTAAGAATGTTCATATCAACTTTATTCATAATAGCCCAAAGTGCAAACAATCTCCATGTTCATCAATAGGAGAGTGAATCACATTCATCAATAGGAGATGAATAAACAAATATTTATCAACAGGAGAGTGAATAAACAAATGTATTCTCACACAAATGTTTGACAAACATTATTTTCACAAACAAATGTATCCACCTGCAAAGTGGGAGACCTGGGTTCCATCTGATCCCTGGGTTGGGAAGATTCCCTCGAGAAGGGGAAGGCTACTCACTCCAGCATTCTGGCCTGAAGAATTCCACAGGCTGTATACACATGAGGTGACAAAGGGTCAGATATGACTGAGTAAGTTTCACTTCACTTCATTCACACGCCAGACACTGGGACATGATTCCCATGGGTCCCTTGTGTTTCCACATGTCTTATGAATAGAGGTGCTGACAGTTTTGCTCCAGACAATCTTCTTTAAAAAAAAAAAAAAAAAACACTTGCACAGAAGATACCCTTGGAAAATATAATTTCTCCATCTGGAGCAGAAGGCAAATTTTTTGGAGTCCAGTATGATGAAGATAATGTCTCCTTCCAGGAACAAAGGTTGGGCAGATTTTCTTGAAGTCTCTTATTAAAGATTGAGGTTTTCTAAGCTTAGGGTTCCTCAGCTATGACTCAAGATTTACTATGTGTGGACATTTAGGTTGTTTTTACCTGTATAAGTTTATTGAGCCATAACTTACATGCAAAAAAATCATATTTGATCTGGTACAAGCATGAATCCGAGGCAGCCTAACTTTTTAGCTTGCAAACAGGATAAAATCTCAGATTCTTCACAGTCCTTGCCAGTGGAATGCTGCCCAGCAACAAAAAGGAAAGAATCACTGAGACACACAGCAGTACAGATGAGTCTTGCAAACATTATGCTGCGTGAAAAAGCTGAGCCCGAATCAAGTATGATACTGTCTAATTTTATTTACTGAGAATTCTCCATCGAGCAGAATAAATCTGTATTAATAGAAATCACAATGGCAGTTGCCTGAGACAGGGAGTTTGGGGCATGTTGACAGAGGTAAAGGATGAAGGATTTTCCCAAGAGTCCAGTGGTTAAGAATTATCCTTGCAGTGCATGGGATACGGGTTCCGGGAACCAAGGTTCTGCGTGCTGCAGCACAGCTAAGGCCACGCGCTGCGGATACTAGGTGAGGAGGAGCCCCACAATGCGACTAAGGCCCGGTGCAGGCAAATAATCAAGTCTTTAAAAGGAGGTGAGGGGGAAGCTTTCTAGCGTGGTGGGAGTGGTGGAACTATTTTGTATCTTTGTTGTGTTTGCATGGATATATACATCTTTCAAAGTGCATCAAACAGTGTGCCCTAAAATGTATAATTTTGTTATATGTGAATTACGCCTCAGTAAAATTACATAGAAATAGTCTAAATATTTATCAACATGTGAACAGATATGCAAAATATGGTATATACATAAAATGGAATATTATTCAGCCTTGAAAAGGAATGAAATTCTGAAACATGCTAGAACATGGGTGTTCCTTGAAATCATTACACTACGTGAGAGAAGTCAGACATGAGAAGACAGTTACTGTGTGATTCCACTTCTTTGAGCTGCCTGGAATAGACAAATTCATAGACAGAAAGTAGAGCAGTGGTTATCCAGGGCTGTGGAGTTGTGGTCTAGTGGGTACAAGGTTTCAGTTTGGAAGGATGAAATAATTCTGGAGATGGAGGTGATGGTGTTGTACAACAGTGTGAACACACTTAATGCCACTTAACTGGACACTCAAAATGTTTAAAATGATAAATGTTATATCTAGTACATTTATATGTATTACAGTAGTGGTGTGAAAAAAAATAATCTCTCTCTCTAGTGGTGTGCTGCAAAATGTATAACAACCAGCTATGAGAGGGAAGCATATTGGTAGTATTCATTTTGATAGAAACACTCCCACAGTGATCCAGTTCAAGCAACAGTGTGATATCACTGAATGTAGAGTTTGGAAAAGATACAAACAACTGACTTTACAAAGTCAATAGGAGTTGGCTCAAAGACACTACTGTCTCTATCCAACCAACCGATTGTTAGTACACAGCAAATCCAGTAAAGAAAACACAACATAAAAGTTATAAAGAAAAAGGGATAAAAATCACCCCACCACTACTTATAGGCAGTTGTCTGTATGCCAGCCAGGGAGGTCGATGGTTATTTGTGGGCTGATAACATACAGGAACAACAAAGTGCCAGTTCACTGATCCTGCAGGCTGGAAGGCATCAATTCTGGTTGGTTGGTACCCATTGCCACATCAGTTATTAAATCTTGTGGCTCTTATTCCTGGTGGTGACATCCAGAAAAGGAAAACTGTGGGACCTTCTTGAATCATGTAAGTTTAGCTACCAGTAGGTAACCCTTTAAAATTTTTATCGATCTTTACTGTCATCATATTCCCTTTGTTTTGGCACAAAATGGCTGCAAAAGTACAGGAGATACAAAATTTTGAAGCCATTTCCAGAAGATTTAGGCTGATTCTCGGTGCCAGTGACTCTCAGATAGGGTGTGCATGTAATTACTTGGAGTAATCTTCATTTTGAAAGAACTACAGGTGATTCTAATGCAGTTGGTTCACAGAACACATTTGGCAACATGGTTCGATGAGGTAGCTCTTTCCCTTCTCCCCTTTCATAATTTCACACCACAACCACATTGCTCTAACATGCAAATTAGGGTAACTGATGTTATAAAACATGTCCCAATGTGTGTATAACAATGTCTGAAATGATTTTAAGAATATTCAGTATAGAAAAGGTGACATAAAATTGTGCTAATTCATTTTACTGTCATTGGTGAAACAAGTGTTATTCAAGCCTTTTGATGTGGCAGAAATATTTTAAGACAACCCCTTCTATTCTTTGAGCAGGAAATAAAATCTAGCAAACTGTGTAGCCAGTAACCTTAGGGATGGTACTTGAGGCTTGATCTCTAAAAGATGTTGAGTCCAAAAGTTGAACCTAAATCTGCCTGTATTGTTCTGCCTTGAGTGAATCTTTCATGCAGGCTGTGATCAGTGCATTTAAAAGAGCAGAGATCTGAATTTTATTGAGATTTACCTTATGTTTTATTATTGTGGGCTTGCCAGGTGGCACTAGTGGTAAAGAACCCACCTGCCAATGCAGGTGATGTAAGAGGTGCTGATTGGATTTCTGGGTCAGGAAGATCGAGGAGGGTGTGGCAACCCACTCCAGTATTCTTGCCTGGAGAATCCTATAAACAGATGAACCTGGTGGGCTACAGTCCGTAGAGTCGCAAAGAGTCGGACACAACTGAAGCAACTTAGCATGCATGCATGTTTTATTAATAATGAATTTCTGTTTAGTAAATGTTTCATAGTTATGTGCCAGACTTGCTTTCCTTATAACATGGTGGCAAGGTTAAGGAGGCATCGTTAGTCTTCATCCACTCTAATTAATAAATGCTACATGAATCTACCAAAAAGAACCTTATAATTGTGCTTGAAAAGTTGGCTTAGCGTAGCTCTTTATAGGGTGTTTGGGGGAACACTAAACCCCAAGATGCTCATTTGAAGATAGAAGACCTGCAAAAAAAAAAAAAAAAAAAAAAGAGAGAGAGAGAGAGAGAGAAGAGAAAGAAGACTTGCATGATTAAATAAACATAGGAAATGCTGCATAGGCGAATATTTTATTTTTTTTAATTTAGTCCACCATTTACCAAAGTTATTGATTAAAGATTTTAAAATTTCATAAGAATAACATTTTGTGGAATATATATTTAGCAAAGAATTCTCCAGTGCTCTGGTGAAAATTTTAGCTGTGAAGGGGAACACAGGGATAGAGAGGCAAATTAATTTGGCATTCTTGACTTCAAACTTACATTAACCACATTTGTTTCCACTATTAAATGTAAAGAATTTGATGGATTTAACAACAGTCATCAAGGATAGTCAAAAGGTAACTTCCTCAGTGGTCTGGTGCAGCCAAAAATCAACTGGAGAATATACCTCAGGTGCCCGCTGCAACTCGAGAAAAACCATGAGGCTTCCCCCTCGCTACGAGATGAACCCCAATTCCCCAGCATGGCGTGAAGACCAATTCCGTGTTCCCCATCAAACAAGAAAGGAGCCTTGACTTCCTTGATGGAACTCCAGAGAGGCCCCAAGAACACTGTCGCAAGTCTAGAGGGACCTGAGGTCACCGCAGTCACACAAAAGAGCTCCATGTACCACAAATCAACTCGAGATGAGGCCTGATTCCCCTGCAATGGCTCCAGAGCTAGCAGGCGTTCCCCTGCAAACACAGCAAGTGGCTTGCCTTCCTTTAGGCAACTCCAGAGATTCCGCGAGAACACCATCCCAAGTCTAGAGGAACACGAGTTCAGCACAGCAACTAGAGAGAAGCTCCGTGTACAGCAAATCATCTCGAGATGAGAGCTGATTCTCTGGCTTTGACTCAAGAGGAATGCCAACTTTCCACAAGCACCTCAAGAGGAGGCTTCTCTCAGCTATAGGTATGTGAGAGGGACCCTGAGTTTGCTGCCTCAAGTGGAATGGACACCGAGATGCCGTGACTCGAGATAAGGCCGGATTTCCCTGCAGTGACCTGAATGCAAGCTCGTCTTTCATCTCACGAGATGAAGGGATGTCTGAATCCCCTGTGGAGACCCTAGAGAAAGCCCTAGTTCCACGTATCATCTCAACAGGAGGCCTCACACTCCTTTCAAAACTCGAGAGTCATGCGGAGGTCAATGCCTCAAAAGGAGCCGATTCCTGACTCCTCTTGAAAATTGATAGGAATCCCAATATCCCTGTGGCAACTGGACAGGAACCCTGGGTCTCTCGCCTCACCTTGAGAGGGGTCCCTATTGCCCTATCAAGCCTCGATGAGAATACCAAGGTGTCCCTAACATCTAGGCAGGAGTCCTGATGTCACTGAACAACATGAGTTTCGAAGGGTCATTCCCGCCGTAACTCGAGAAGATACCCCAGGTCCCCACCACAACTCAAGAAAACCCAGGAGAATTCACCCTCGCCGTGAGATGAGGCCCAATTCCACTGCATCGCATGTAAAGCAATTCCGTGTTCCCCATAAAACAGGATATGAGCCTTGACTTCCGTGATGGAACTCCAGAGAGTCCCCAAGAACACTGTCGCAAGTGTAGAGGGACACTGAGGTCCCCGCAGCAACACGAAAGTGCTCCGAGTACCCAGATCAACTCGAGATGAGACCCGATTCCCCTGCACTGGCTCCAGAGCAATCCCGCTTTCCTCATCAAACTAGACAAGTGGCTTGACTTCCCTTAGGCAACTCCAGAGATTCCCCGAGAGCACCGTCCCAAGTCTAGAGGAACACCAAGTTCAGCACAGCAACTCGAGAAAAGCTCCGTGTACCCCAAAACATTCGAGATGAGAGCTGATTCCCTGGCTTCGACTCAAGAGGAATGCCAACTTTCCACAAGCAGCTCAAGCGGAGGCTTTTCTCAGCTCTAGGTATGTGAGAGGGACCCTGAGTTTGCTGCCTCAAGTGGAATGGACACCGAGATGCCCTGACTCGAAATAAGGCTGGATTTCCCTGCAGTGACTTGAATGCAGGCTCGTCTTTCATCTCACAAGATGAAGAGATGTCTGAATCCCCTGTGGAGACCCTAAAGAAAGCCCTAGTTCCCCACCTCATCTCGACAGGAGGCCTTACATCCCTTTGACAACTCGAGAGGAACACGGAGTTCAATGCTTCAAAAGGAGACGATGCCTAACACCTCTTGAAAATTGATAGGAATAGCAATATCCCTGTGGCAACTGCAAAGGGAAGCTGGGTCAACACCTCACCTCGAGAGGCATCCCTATTGCCCTGCCAAGCCTCGAGGAGAATCCCGAGGTGTCCTTCAAAACTAGACAGGAGTCCTGTCACCGCTCAACCAACACGGGTTTTGAAGGGCCATCCTCGCCGTAACCCAAGAACATACCCTAGGTCCCAGCCGCAACTCAACATAAACCATGAGACTTCCCCCTGGCCGCGAGGTGAGGCCCGATTCCCCTGCACTGAATGCAGAGCAAATCCGTGTTCCCCATCAAACATGAAAGGAGGCTTCACTTCCTAGATGAAACTCCACATAGTCCCCAAGAACACTGCCAGAGGTCGAGAGGGACCCTGAGGTCACCGCAGCAAAACAAAAGAGTTCGTGTAAATGAAATCAACCCGAGATGAGGCGCGATTGCCCTGCATTGGCTCCAGAGCCATCTCGCATTCCCCGTCAAACATGACAAGTGGCTTGACTTCCTTTAGGCAACTCCAGTGATTCACCAAGAGTACCGTCCAATATCTAAAGGAACACAAAGTTCAGCACTGCAACTCGAGAAAAGCTCCCTGTACCCCCAAATCATCTCGAGTTGAGAGCTGCTTCCCTGGATTCAACTCAAGAGGAATGCCAACTGTCCACAAGTACCTCAAGAGGAGGCTTCTCTCAGTTATATGTATGTGAGATGGGCCCTGAGTTTGTGGCCTCAAGTGAAATGGACACCGAGATGTCCTGACTCGAAATAAGGCTGGATTTCCCTGCAGTGACTTGAATGCAGGCTCGTCTTTCATCTCACGAGATGAAGGGATGTCTGAATCCCCTGTGGTGACCCTAGAGAAAGCCCTAGTTCCTGGCCTCATCCCAACATGAGACCTCACATCCCTGTGAAAACTCGAGAGGCACACGGAGTTCAATGCTTCAAAAGGAGACGATGGCTGACTCTTCTTGAAAAATGATAGGAATCCCAAAATTCCTGTGGCCACTGCAAATGGAACCTGGGTTTCCCCTCTCACCTTGAGAGGCGTCCCTATTGCCCTCCCAAGCCCCGAGGAGAATCCCGAGGTGTCCCTCGCAACTAGACAGGAGTCCTGACATCACTGATCCAACCCGAGTTTTGAAGGGCCATCCTCGTCATAACACGAGAACATAATCCAGGTTCCCACCGCAACTCGAGAAAAACAATGACACTTTCCCCTCGCCACGAGATGAGGCCCGATTCCCCTGCACTGCATGCAGAGCAAGTCCGTGTTCCCCATCAAACAGGAAAGGAGCCTTGACTTCCTTGATGGCACTCCAGAGAGTCCCCAGGAACACTTTCACAAGTCTAGAGGGACCCTGAGGTCCCCGAAACAACATGAAAGCGCTCCATGTACTCCAAATCAACTCGAGATGAGGCCTGATTCCCCTGCACTGCATGCAGAGCAAGTCCATGTTCCCCATCAAACACAAAAAGAGCCTTGACTTCCTAGATGAAACTCCACATAGTCCCCAAGAACACTGTCACAGTTCTGCAGGGACCCTGAAGTGACAGCAGCAGCACGAAAGAACTCGTTTAACTCAAATCAACTCTAGATGAGACCCGATTCCCCTGCATTGACTCCAGAGACATCCCTCATTCCCCATTAAACAGGGCAAATAGCCTGACTTCCTTTAGGCAACCCCAGAGATTCACCGAGAGCACCGTCCCATATCTAGAGGAACACCAAGTTCAGCACAGCAACTCGACAAAAGCTCCGTGTACCCCAAAACATTTCGAGATGAGAGTTATGACACAGGAGGAATGGAAACTTTCCACAAGCACCTCAAGAGGAGGCTACTCTGAGCTATAGGTATGTGAGAGGGATCCTGAGTTTGCTGCCTCGTGTGGAATGGACACCGAAATGCCCTTACTCAAAATAAGGCCAGATTTCCCTGCAGTGACTTGAATGCAGTCTCGTCTATCATCTCACAAGAAGAAGGGATGTCTAAATCCCCTGTGGATACCCTAGAGAAAGCCCAAGTTCCCTGCCTCATCTCGACAGGAGGCCTCACATCCCTTTGAAACTTTGAGAGGCACGTGGAGTTCAAAGCCCCAAAAGTAGATGATGCCTGCCTCCTCTTGAAAATTGATAGGAATCTCAATATCTCTGTGGCAACTGGAAAGGGACCCTGGGTCTCCACTTTACCTCGAGAGACTTCCCTATTGCCCTCCCAAGCCCCGAGGAGAATCCCGAGGTGTCCCTCGCAACTAGACAGGTGTCCTGACGTCGCTGACCCAACACAAGTTTTGAAGGTCCATCCCCACCGCAACTCAAGAACATACCCCAGGTTCCCACCGCAACTCGAGAAAAACCATGAGACATCCCCCTCGCCGTGAGATGAGGTCTGATTCCCCTGCATTGCATGCAGAGCATGTGTGTGTTCCCCATCATACTTGAAAAGAGTTTTGACTTCCTTGATGGAACTCCAGAGAGTCCCCAAGAACACTGTTACAAAGCTAGAGGGACCCTGCGGACTCCGCAGCAACATGAAAGAGCTCGTGTACCCCAAATCAACTCGAGATGAGGCCCAATTCACCTGAATTGGGTCCAGAGCCATCACACGTTCCCCATCAAATACAACATGTGGCTTGACCTCCTTTACGCAACTCCAGAGATTCCATGAGAACATCATTCCAAGTCCAGAGGAACACCAAGTTCTGCAGAGCAACTCGAGAAAAGCTCCATGTACCCCAAATCATCTCGAGATGAGAGCTGATTCGCTGAACTCGAATCAAAGGGAATTCCAACTTTCCACAAGCACCTCAAGAGGAGGCTTCTCTCAGCTATAAGTATCATAGTGGGACCCTGAGCTTGCTGCCTCAAGTGGAATGTACAATGAGATTCCCAGACTCGAAAAAAGGCCGGATTTCCCTGCAGTGACGTGAATGCAGGCTCGTCTTTCATCTCACAAGATGAAGGGATATCTGAATCCCCCGTGGAGACCCTAAAGAAAGCCCTTGTTCCCCGACTCATCTCGACAGGAGGCCACACATCCCTTTGACAACTCGAGAGGAGTGCAGAGTTCAAGGCGTCAAAAGGAGACGACGCCTGACTCACCTTGAAAATTGATAGGGATCCCAATATCCCTCTGGCAACTGCGAAGGAAGTCTGGGTCTCCTGTCTCACCTCGAGAGGCGTCCCTATTGCCCTGCCAAGCCTCAAGGAGAATCCCGAGGTATCCCTGGCAATTAGACATGAGTCCTGAAGTCGCTGAACCAACATGAGTTTTGAAAGGCCATCCCCGCCGTAATACGAGAACATACCCCAGATTCCCGCTGAAACTCAAGAAAAACCATGAGACTTCCCCATCGCTGCGAGATGAAGCCCGATTGCAATGCTGCGTGCAGAGCAAGTCTGTGTTCCTCATTAAACACAAAAGGAGCCTTGACTTCCTTGATGGACCTCCAGAAAGTCCCCAAGAACACTATCACAAGTCTAGCGGGACCCTGAGGTCCCCGCAGCAACACAAAAGAGCATCGTGTACCCCAAATCGACTCGAGATGAGGTGTGATTCCCCTGCATTGCATGCAGACCACATCTGAGTTCCCCATCAAACACTAAAGGAGCCTTGACTTCCTAGATGAAATTCCACATAGTCCCCAAGAAGACTGGGGACTTCAGCACCTCACAAGTCTAGAGGTGCTGAGGCCACCACAGTAACACATAAGAGCTTCGTGTACTACAAATCAACTTGACATGAGGCCGGATTCCCCTGCATTGGCTCCAGAGCCATCGTGCATTCCCCATCAAACAGATCAAGTAGCTTGACTTCTTTTAGCAATCCCAGAGATTAACCGAGAGCACCGTCCCATATCTAGAGGAACACCAAGTTCAGCACAGCAACTCGACAAAAGCTCCGTGTACCACAAATCATCTCAAGATGAGAGCTGATTCCCTGGATTGGACTCAAGAGGAATGCCAACGTTCCACAAGCAACTCAAGAGGAGGCTTCTCTCAGCTATATGTATGTGAAAGGGAACCTGATTTTGCTGCTTCAAGTGGAATGGACATCGAGATACCCTGATTCAAAATAAGGCCGGATTTCCCTGCATTGACTTGAATGCAGGCTCATCTTTCATCTCACATAAAGAAGGGATGTCTGAATCCCTTGTGGAGACCCTAGAGAAAGCACTAGTTCCCTGCCTTATCTCGACATGAGGCCTGACTTCCCTTTGAAAACTCGAGAGGCATTCGAAGTTCAATGCTTCAAAAGGAGACGAAGCCTGACTCCTTTTCGAAATTGATAGGAATCATGATATCCCTGTGGCAACTGGACAGAAACCCTGGGTCTCTCGCCTCACTTCGAGAGGCATCCCTATTGCCCATGCAAGCCTCGAGGAGAATTCCGAGGTGTCCCTCGCAACTAGAGAGGAATCTTGACATTGCTGATCCAACACAAGTTTTGAAGGTCCATCCTCGTCGTAACTAGAAAACATAACCCAGGTTCTTGCCGCAACTCGAGAAAAACCATGAGGCTTTCACCTGGCCGTGAGATGAGGCCTGAATCCCCTGCACTGCAGGCAGAGCAATTCCCTGTTCCCCATGAACACGAAAGGAGCCTTGACTTCCTTGATGGAACTCCAAAGAGTCCTCAGGAACACTGTCACTGGTATAGAGGGACACTGAGTTCCCCACAGCAACACGAAAGCGCTCCGTGTACTTCAAATCAACACGAGGTGAGGCCTGATTCCCCTGCATGGTCTCCAGAGCCATCCAGCATTCCCCATCAAACACGACAAGTGGCTTGTCTTCCTTTAGGCAACTCCAGAGTTTACCCGAGAACACCGTCCTAAGTATAGAGGAACACCACGTTCAGCACAGCAACTAGAAAACATCTCTGTGTACCTCAAATCATCTCGAGATGAGCGCTGATTCCCTGGCTTTGACTCAAGAGGAATGCCAGCTTTAAACAACACCTAAAGAGGAGGCTTCTCTCAGCTATAGGTATGTGAGAGGGACCCTGAGTTTGCTGCCTCAAGTGACATGGACACTGAGAAGCCCTGACTCAAAATAAGGCCAGGTGTCCCTGCAGTGGCTTGAATGCAGGCTCATCTCTCATCTCACAAGATGAAGGGATGTCTGAATCCCCTGTGGAGACCCTAGAGAAAGCACTAGTTCCCTGCCTCATCTTAAAAGGAGGCCTCACATCCCTTTGACAACTCGAGAGGAACACAGAGCAACATGTAAAGGCTCTGTGTACTCCAAAACAACTCGAGATGAGGCCCGATTCCCCTGCACTGCGTTCAGAGCAAGTCTGTGTTCCCCATCAAACACGAAAGGAGCTTTGACTTCCCTGATGGAAATCCAGAGAGTCCCCAGGAACACTGTCACAAGTTTCGAGGGTCCCTGAGGTCCCCGCAGCAACATGAAAATGCACTGTGTACTTGAAATCAACTCGAGATGAGGCCCACTTCCCATGCACTGCATGCAAAGCAAGTCTGTGTTCCCCATAAAACACGAAAGGAGCCTTGACTTCCTTGATGGAAATCCAGAGAGTCCCCAGGAACACTTTGAAAAGTCTAGAGGGACCCTGAGAACCCCACAGCAACATGAAAGTGCACTGTGTGCTTCAAATCAACTCGAGATGAGGCCCAATTCCCCTGCATTAGCTCCAGAGCCATCACTCATTCCCCATCAAACACAACAAGTGGCTTGACTTCCTTTAGGCAACTCCAGAGATTACCTGAGAATACCGTCTCAAGACAAGAGGAATACCAAGTTCAGCACAGCAACTCGAGAAAAGTTCCGTGTACCCCAAATCATCTCGAGATGAGAGCTGATTCCCTGGCTTCGACTCAAGAGGAATGCCAACTTTCCACAAGCCCCTCAAGAGGAGGCTTCTTTCAGCTCTAGGTATGTGAGAGGGACCCTGAGTTTGCTGCATCAAGTGGAATGGTTACCCAGATGCCATGACTCGAAATAAGGTTGGATTTCCCTGCAGTGACTTTAATGCAGGCTCGTCTTTCATCACACATGATGAAGTGATGTCTGAATCCCCTGTGGAGACCCTAGAGAAAACCCTAGTTCCCCGGCTCATCTCGACAGGAGGACTCACAGTCTTTAGAAACCTCCAGAGGCACATGGATTTAAATGCTTCAAAAGGAGAGCATGGCTGCCTCCTCTTGAAAATTGATAGGAATCCCCAAATTACTGTGGCAACTGGAATGGACCCTGGGTCTCCCCCCTCACCTCGAGAGGCATCCTTATTGCCCTACCAAGCCTCGAATAGAATCCCGAGTTGTCCCTTGCAGCTAGACAGGAGTCCTAATGTCACTGAATCAACACGAGTTTGAAGGGCCATCCCAACCATAACTTGAGAACATAACTCAGGTTCCCGCCACAGCTCAAGAAAACCGTGAGATTCCCCCTTGCCATGAGATGAGGCCCGATTCCCCTGCATTGCATGCAGAGCAAGTCCATGTTCCCCATCAAAAACGAAAGGAGCCTTGACTTCCTAGATGAAACTCCACATAGTCCCCAAGAACTGTGTCAGAAGTCTAGAGGGACCCTGAGGTCAGTGCAACAATAGGAAAGAGCACCGTGTACCACAAATCAACTCGAGATGAGGCCCGATTCCCCTGCACTGGCTCCAGAGCAATCCTGCATTCCTCATCAAAGAGCACAAGTGGCTTGACTTCTTTTGGGGAACTCCAAGATTCCCCGAGAACACCATCCCAAGTCTAGAGCAACACCAAGTTCAGCACAGCAACTCGAGAAAAGCTCCGTGTAGCCCAAATCATTTCGAGATGAGAGCAGATTCCCTGGCTTTGAAACAAGAGCAATGCCAACTTTCCACAAGCAGCTCAAGTGGAGGCTTTTTCAGCTCTTGGTATGTGAGCGGCACCCTGAGTTTGCTGCTTCAAGTGGAATGGACACCGAGATGCCCTGACTCGAAATAAGGCCGGAATTCCCTGCAGTGGCTTGAATGCCGGCTCATCCTTCATCTCAAAAGATGAAGGGATATCTGAATCCCCTATGAAGACCCTAGAGAAAGCCCTAGTTCCCCGCCTCATCTCGACAGGAGGCCTCACATCCCTTTGACAACACGAGTAGAACACGGAGTTCAGTGCTTCAAAAGTAGACAATGATTGAGTCCTCTTGAAAATTGACAGAAGTCCCAGTATCCGTGTGGCAACTTGAAAGGACACTGGGTCTCCCGCCTCACCTCAAGAGGCATCCCTATTGCCCTGCCAAGACTCGAGGACAATCCCGAGTTGTCCATCGCAACTAGACAGGAGTCCTGACGTAGCTGAAAAAACACGAGTTTTGACGGGCCATCCCCATCGTCACTTGAGAATATAACCCAGGTTCCCTCCACAACTCGAGAAAATCCATGAGACTTCCCGCTCGATGAGAGATGAGATCAGATTCCCCTGCACTGAGTGAAGAGCAATTCCGTGTTCCCCATCAAACATGAAAGGAGCCTTGACTTCCTTGATGGAACTCCAGAGAGTCCCCAAGAACACTGATAAATGTCTAGAGGAACCCTGAGGTCACCGCAGCAACATGAAATAGTTCGGTGTACCCCAAATCAACTCGAGATGAGTCCAGATTCCCCTTCATTGGCTCCAGAGCCATCCGGCGTTCCCCATCAAACGTGACAAGTGACTTGACTTCCTTAAAGCAACTCCAGAGATTCCCCGAGAACAACGTCCTGAGCATAGAGGAACACCACGTTCAGCACAGCAACTAGAAAACAGCTCCGTGTACCTCAAATCATCTCGAGATGAGACTTGATTCCCTGGCTTTGACTCAAGAGGAATGCCAGCTTTAAACAACACCTAAAGAGGAGGCTTCTCTCAGCTATAGGTACGTGAGTGGGACCCTGAGTTTGCTGCCTCAATTGGAATGGACACCGAGATGCCCTGACTTGAAATAAGGCCGGATGTCCCTGCAGTGATTTGAATGCAGGATTGTCTTTCATCTCACAGATGAAGGGATGTTTGAATCCCCTGTGGAGACCCTAGAGAATACGCTAGTTCCCAGCCTCATCTCGACAGGAGGCCTCACATCCCTTTGACAACATGAGAGGCAAGCGGAGTTCAATGCTTCAAAAGGAGACGAAGCCTGACTCCTCTTGAAAACTGACAGGAGTCACAGTATGGCTCTGGCAACTGCAAAGGGAAACCTGGTGTCCCGCCTCACTTCGAGAGGCATCCCAATTGTCCTGCCAAGCCTCGAGAAGAATCCTAAGGTGTCCCTCGGAACTAGACAGGAGTCCTGACGTCGCTGAACAAACACGAGTTTTGAAGGGCCAACTCTGCCGTAACTCGAGAATATAACCCAGGTTCCACACCACAGCTCCAGAAAAACAATGAGACTTTCCCCTCACCGTGAGATGAGGCCCGATTCCCCTGCATTGCATGCAGAGCAAGTCCGTGTTCCCCATCAAACACGAAAGGAGCCTTGACTTCCTAGATGAAACTCTCCATAGTCCCCAAGAACTCTGTCAGAAGTCTAGAGGGACCCTGAGATCAATGCAGCAACACGACAGAGCCCCGTGTACCACAAATCAACTCGAGATGAAGCCTGATTTCCCTGCATTGGCTCCAGAACAATCCTGCATTCCTCATCAAAGAGCACAAGTCGCTTGACTTCTTTTAGGCAACTCCAGAGACTCTATGAGAATACCGCCACCAGTCTAGAGGAACACCAAGTTCAGCACAGCAACTCGAGAAAAGCTCCGTGTACCCCAAAACATTTCGAGATGAGAGCTGATTCCCTGGCTTCGACTCAAGAGGAATGCCAACTTTCCACAAGCAGCTCAAGCGGATGCTTTTCTCAACTATAGGTATGTGAGAGGGACCCTGAATTTGCTGCCACAAGTGGAATGGACACCGAGATTCCCTGACTCGACATAAGGCTGGATTTCCCTGCAGTGACTTGAATGCAGGCTTGTCTTTCATCTCAAAAGATGAAGTGATGTCTGAATCCCCTGTGGAGACCCTAGACAAAGCCCTATTTCCCCACCTCATCTCGACAGGTGACCTTACATCCCTTTGACAACACGAGTCGAATGCGGAATTCAATGCTTCATAAGGAGACGATGACTGAGTCCTCTTGAAAATGGACAGGAATCCCAGTATGTCTGTTGCAACTTGAAAGGACACTGGGTCTCCCCCGTCTCCTCGAGAGGTGTCACTATTGTCCTGCCAAGCCTTGAGGAGAATCTCAAGGTGTCCCTCGCAACTAGACAGGAGTTCACACATCGCTGAACAAACATGAGTTTTGAAGGGCCATCCCCGCCGTAACTCTAGAACATAACCAGGTTCCCTCCACAACTCCAGAAAAACAATGAGACTTTCTCCTCACCGCGAGATGAGGCCCAGTTCCCATGCAATGTATGCAGGTTAAGTCCGTGTTCCCAATCAAAAGGAAAGGAGACTTGACTTCTTTGAAGGACCTCCAGAGAGACCCCAAGAACACTGTCAGAAGTCTACAGGGACCCTGAGGTCCCCGCAGCAACATGAAAGGGCTCCGTGTACTCCAAATCAACTCAAGATGAGGCCCGATTCCCCTGGACTGCATTCAGAGCAAGTCCGTGTTCCCCATCAAACACGAAAGGAGCCTTGACTTCCTTGATGGAACTCCAGAGAGTCCCCAGGAACACTGTCACAAGTCTAGAGAGACCCTGAGGTCCCCTGCAGCAACATGAAAGTGCACCGTGTACTTCAAATCAACTCGAGATGAGACCCGATTCCCCTGCATTGTCTCCAGAGACATCACTCGTTCCCCATTAGACACACAAAGTGGCTTGATTTCCGTTAGGCTACTCCAGAGATTACCCGAGACTACCATCTCAAGACTAGAGGAACACCAAGTTCAGCACAGAAACTCGAGAAAAGCTCTGTGTACCCCAAATCATCTCAAGATGAGAGCTGATTCCCTGGCTTTGACTCAAGAGGGATGTCAACTTTACACAAGCACCTGACGAGGAGGCTTCTGTCAGGTATATGTATGTGAGAGGGACCCTGAGTTTGCTGCCTCAAGTGGAATGAACACCGAGATGCCCTGACTCATAATAAGGCCGGAATTCCCTGGAGTGACTTGAATGCAGGCTCGTCTTTCATCAAACAGGATGAAGGGATGTCTGAATCCCCTGTGGAGACCCTAGAGACAGCCCTAGTTCCCCGGCTCATCTCAACAGGAGGCCTCACATCCTTTTGAAACTCGAGAGGCATGTGGATTTAAATGCTTCAAAAGGGGAGTATCGCTCCCTCCTCTTGAAAATTGATAGGAATCCCAAAATTCCTGTGGCAACTGGAAAGGACCTTGGGTTGCCCCTCTCACATTGAGAGGCGTCCCTATTGCCCTGCCAAGCTTCGAGGAGAATCTCGATGTGTCCCACACAACTAGACAGGAGTCCTGATATCACTGAACCAACACAAGTTTTGAAGGGCCATCCCAGCTGTAACTCGAGAATATAACCCAGTTTCCCGCCACAACTCGAGAAAACCATGAGAATTTCCCCTCGCCGTGAGACGAGGCCTGATTCCCCTGCATTGCATGCAAAGCAAGTCGGTGTTCCCCATCAAACACGAAAGGAGCCTTGACTTCCTAGATGAAACTCCACATAGTCCCCAATAACTCTGTCACATGTCTAGTGGGACCCTGAGGTCAACGCAGCAACACGAAATATCCCCGTTTACCTCAAATCAACTTGAGGTGAGGCCTGATTTCCCTGCATTGGCTCTAGAGCAATCCAGCATTCCTCATCAAGCAGGACAAGTGGCTTGACTTCTTTTAGGCAACTCCAGAGATTCCCTGAGAACACCGTCCCAAGTATAGAAGAACACCAAGTTCAGCACAGCAACTCGAGAAAAGCTCCGTGTACCCCAAATCATTTCGAGATGAGAGCTGATTTCCTGGCTTCGAATCAAGAGGAATGCCCACTTTCCAGAGCAGCTCAAGCGGAGGCTTTTCTCAGCTCTAGGTATGTGAGAGAGACCCTCAGTTTGCTGCCTCAAGTGAAATGGACACCGAGATGCCCTGACTCGAAATAAGGCCGGAATTCCCTGCAGTGACTTGAGTGCAGGCTCGTCTTTCATCTCATCAGATGAAGGGATTCCTGAATCCCCTTGAAGACCCTATAGAAAGCCCTATTTCCCCACCTCATCTTGACATGTGGCCTCACATCCCTTTGACAACACGAATGGAAAGTGGAATTCAATGCTTCAAAAGTAGACGATGACTGAGTCCTCTTGAAAATTGACAGGAATCCCAGTATCCCTGTGGCAACTTGAAAGGACACTGGGTCTCCCGCCTCACCTCGAGAGGTGTCCTCCTTATTGACTTGCCAAGTCTCGAAGTGAATCTCGAGTTGTCCCTCGCAACGAGACTGGAGGCCTGATGTCGCTGAACAAACACGCGTTATGAGGGGCCATCCCCTTCGTCACTCGAGAATATAACCCAGGTTCCTTCCGCAACGCGAGAAAGTCCATGAGACTTTCCACTCGAAGAGAGATGAGATCAAATTCCCCTGCATTGCGTGCAGAGCAATTCCATGTGCACCATCAAACATGAAAGGAGCCTTGACTTCCTTGATGGAACTCCAGAGAGTCCCCAAGAACACTGATACAAGTCTAGAGTGACCCTGAGGTCACCGCAGCAACACGAAAGTGCTCAGTGTACTGCAAATCAACGTGAGATGAGGCCAGATTCCACTACATTGGCTCCAGAGCCATCCGGCGTTCCCCATCAAACACGACAAGTGGCTTGACTTCCTTTAGGCAACTCCAGAGATTCCCTGAAAACACTGTCCTAAGTATAGAGGAACACCACGTTCAGCACAGCAATTAGAAAACAGCTCCGTGTACCTCAAATCATCTCGAGATGAGAGTTGATTCCCTGGCTTCGAATCAAGAGGAATGCCAACTTTCCAGAACCCCCTCACGGGGAAGCTTCTCTCAGCTATAGGTACGTGAGAGGGACCCTGAGTTTGCTGCCTCAAGTGGAATGGACACCGAGATGCCGTGACTCGACATAAGGCCGGATTTCCCTGCAGTGACATGAATGCAGGCTTGTCTTTCATCTCAAAAGATGAAGGGATGTCTGAATCCCCTGTGGAGACCCTAGAGAAAGCCCTAGTTCCCCACCTCATTTCCACAGGAGGTCTCACATCCCTTTGACAACTCGAGAGGAACACGGAGTTCAATGCTTCAAAAGTAGACGATGACTGACTCCTCTTGAAAATTGACAGGAATCCCAGTATTCCTGTAACAACTTGAAAGTGACAGTGGGTTTCCCTACTCATCTCGAGAGGCATCCCTATTGTCCAACCAAGTTTCGAGGAGAATCCCGAGGTGACCCTCACAACTAGACAGGCGTCCTGACATCATTGAACAAACAGGAGTTTTAAGAGTCCATCCCTGTCGTCACTCGAGAATATACCCCAGGTTCCCTCCGCAACTCGAGAAAAACCATGAGACTTCCCACTCGATGAGAGATGAGATCAGATTCCCCTGCATTGAGTGCAGAGCAAGTCCGTGTTCCCCATCAAACATGAAAGGAGCCTTGACGTCCTTGATGGAACTCTAGAGAGTCCCCAAGAACACTGATACAAGTCTAGAGGGACCCTGAGGTCCCCGCAGCAACATGAAAGCACTCCGTGTACTCCAAATCAACTCAAGATGAGGCCAGATTCCCCTTCATTGGCTCCAGAGCCATCTGGCGTTCCCCATCAAACACGACATGTGGCTTGACTTCCTTTAGGCAACTCCAGAGATTCCCCGAAAACACTGTCCTAAGTATAGAGGAACACCCTGTTCAGCACAGCAACTAGAAAACAGCTCCGTGTACCTCAAATCATCTCGAGATGAGACCTGATTTCCTGGCTTTGACTCAAGAGGAATGCCAGGTTTAAACAACACCTAAAGAGGAGGCTTCTCTCAGCTATAGATATGTGAGAGGGACCCTGAGTTTGCTGCCTCACGTGGAATGGACACCAAGATGCCCTGGTTTGAAATAAGGCCGGATTTCCCTGCAGTGACTTGAATGCAGGTTCGTCTTTCATCTCATAAGAGGAAGGGACGTCTGAATCCCCTGTGGAGACCCTAGAGAATGCCCTAGTTCCCCGCCTCATTTTGACAGGAGGCCTCACATCCCTTTGACAACACGAGAGGCACGTGGAGTTCAATGCTTCAAAAGGAGATGAAACCTGTCTCCTCTTGAAAACTGACAGGAGTCACAGTATTGCTCTGGCAACTGCAAAGGCAAACTTGGTCTCCTCCCTCACCTTGAGAGGCGTCCGTATTGCATTGCAACATCTCGAGGAGAATCCTGATGTGTCTCTCCCAACAAGACAAGAGTCCTGACGTCACTGAACCTCACCCCAGACCCTGCACCTGGGGTCACTCCTCCAGTTTCCAAGGTGACTCCACCTGAAATATCCTGTGTCTGTAATCACATGTGCACATCTCCAGGATGACGCCACTTCCCAGACCCAGTACATGTGGTCACGCTTCCACAATCTCCAGGGTGATCACAACACACTGGACCATGCACCTGGGGTCACATGTCCACAGTCTGCAGGGTGACATTCTCCCAAACCCTATATCTAGGATCACATATCTACAGTCCCCTGGGTGATCCCTCCCAGACACTGTATCTGGAGTCACACATCCACAGTCTCCACGGTGACCCCTTCCCAAGCCTTGCAACTGGGCTCACAATTCCACAGTCTCCAGGGTGAATTCCTTCTGACCATTCCCCTGGGGTCACATATCCACATTCTTCAGGGTGACCAACCCAGTCCCTGTCCATGGGGTCACATATCAACAGTCTCCAGGGTGACACTCCTCCCCTGAATGCACATTTCAAGGGGAGCACAAAAAGCACACCCAAAATATGCACATTTGACAAAAGGGTTATTTTGGACTGATTAATTAAAAAAAACAAAACAAAACAAAAGAAAAAAACAAACAGCCGCCCCAGGAGGATCTTTGAAAACCAAGTCGAAATTCCATTTTATGAAGTAGATTTACATTTGTTAAGGATATCTCCATCTTTAAGGACGTGTCCCTGTCTGGACCAGGAAATAGAGGATGGCTAAATATCAAGAATGGACTAAGTATCAAGACTGACTTGATATCACTAAATGACTTGACTAAATATCAAGAAGGTCTATGGAATGGACCTGGAAGTTAATCTGCATACCACCATGTCTTTGTTTACTGTGCTTCACCTAATAATCTCCCTTAAATAGCTTCTTCCATTCCTTAACCTCCTTCTTTCATTCTTAGCTGATGATAGCATTTAAGGTAAAGTCTTGGACCATTTCAGAAAGTGACAGTTTTCCCAGGTATCTTTCAACTATATAGGAGGTATGCATGTCATATATTAAACTTCTGATTGTTTTTCTCCAATCCATCTTCCTTTCATTATGAACATCTCAGTGAAGAACATTGAGGCTAGGGGGAAAATTATCTTTCCTCTCATCTAATGCAATAAAATAGCATTCAGAGATATAGAGGAATGAACCACAGACCAATTTAAAATAAAAATAAAGGAAAGCATGAATCTAACACTTACATTACTGAGTGAGGGAATCCAGCCTCAAGTGCTACACACTGTATGATCGTATAAGACATTCTAGCAAAGGTAAAACAGACATGATAAAGAGTTTATGGAATATATGGTTGAAATATTTCACATGGTACTTTAGTGAGGAATACCTGCCACTATGCATTTGTCTAAGCACATAGATTTCTGTTTTCAGAACACAAGAAATTTATTACCTATTCACATTTATTTATTTATGGTATGGAGTGCTAAAGACTGGAATGCAGAATTTAACAAAGAATATAACAGATTGAGAAATAAATGAAAAGCTTCAGACTTCCCTAGGGGCCCAGTGGTTAAGACTCCACGTTGCCAGTGCAGGAAATATGGGTTCAATTCCTGGTCAGGGACCTAAAACCCCACATGACGCGGCACAGCCAAAAGATTTAAAAGGAAGAAGAAAAATTTTTAAAGGCCACTCTCACTCTTAGGACAAAATTATCTGACCAAAGTTCACTGTGTAAATGAATGGAATCTGCAGGCCAAAGGCAAATGTACCATACATAAACAATGGGCTCTGTAAGTTCTTTCCACGGGGGTTTGTAGCTAACAGGACTGAAACTACCATATCAGTTATTGAAGGAGCAAGCCCTCAATTTGATAAGTGATGAGTAGTGGAAGCCAGGTTTCTTACCATTGGAGTGGGAAGTTACAGGCAGACAAAAGGAGAAGGTTATAATACCTGTGTCATAAGAGATCAGGTTGGAGACATCATTATAAACTATCTTTAGCCTAATGCAGAAACATATAACTCCATGTGAAAATCTTCATAACCGTCTGTATGCATAGTCTGGATACATGCATGTGTATTTCCATGCATTGTCTGCTGAGATTATTAAGTTCCCACATACAAGTTTTTATTAATATGCTCTAACAAAAAGGGACAAGGACTCTTTAAATATGTGTCTGATACTAGGACTGAGACAATAAATATGTAAAGCAGCATAATCTTAAAATGTGAGAAAGAAGGACCAAAAAGCCCCATAAAAGCTGAATTATGTAAAATAAAAGCAGGAGAGTATGGAAAAAGCTCTCAATAGCCAAAGCTAGAATGAACTAAGCAGTCTACTTGGCTGGATTATAGCCAAAAGAAAGTGAAAGTGACGTTGCTCAGTCGTGTCTGACTCTTTGCAACCCCATGGACTGTAAGCTATGAGGCGCCTCCATTCATGAAATTTTCCAGGCAAGAGTACTGGAGTGGGTTGCCATTTCCTTCTCCAGGGGATCTTCCCCACCCAGGGATTGAACCCAGGTATCCTGCATTGCAAGCATATGCTTTTACAGGCTGAGCCACCAGGGAAGCTCCCAAAAGTTTAAAATAATTTTCAGGTGTCCAAACTGGTAAAAAGTAAAAATTAGGTTTTATGAGTAATGTTGAATAAAAATCTCACACAGAAAGATTCTAAATAATTGATACAGACTCAGCTGTCCATCAAGTATATGAAGCTAACTCTCCTCTCCTCAAATGTGGGTCCTGCATTATGACTTCCTCCTTAATAAGGCACTCAGGATGGACGTGAGGAAAATCAACAATAAAGACAAATAACAAATGTTGGCGAAAATGTACGAAATTGAAACTCAAAACTTTACTTGTGGAGAGGTAAAATGGTGCAATCAATGTCTCCAAAACAAGCATTTTCTCGAAAACATAAAAATGTAATTATATCACTCAGTAGTGGCCACAGGACTGGAAAAGGTCAGTTTTCATTCCAATCCCAAAGAAAGGCAAAGCCAAAGAATGTTCCAACTGCCACACAGTTGCACTCATCTCACATGTTAACAAAGTAATGATCAAATTTCTCCAAGCCAGGCTTCAACAGTAAGTGAACCATGAATTTCTAGATGTTCAAGCTGGATTTAGAAAAGACAGAGGGACCAGAGATCAAATTGCCAACACCCGTTGCATCACTGAAAGAGCAAGAGAGAAAAACATCCAGAAAAATATTTACTTCTGCTTTGTTAACAATGCCAAAGCCTTTGACTCTGCAGATCACCACAAAATGTGGAAAATTCTGAAAGGTATGGGAATACCAGACTGCCTTACCTGCCTCCTGAGAAATCTGTATGCAGGTGAAGAAGCAACAATTAGAACTAGACATGGAACAATGGACTGGTTCCAAATCAGGAAAGGAGTACAGCACCCTGCTTATTTAACTTATATGCAGAGTATATCATGTGAAATCCCGGGTCTGGATGAGGCACAAGCTGGAATCAAAATTGCCAGGAGAAATATCAATAATTTCAGATACACAGAGGACACCACTCTTATGGCAGAAAGCAAAGAATAACTAAAGAGTCTCTTGATGAAAGTGAAAGAGGAGAGTGAAAAAGTTGGCTTAAAAATCAGTATTCAGAAAACTAAGATCATGGCATCTGGCCCCATCACTTCATGGCAAATAGATAGGAAAACAATGGAAATGGTGACAGAATTTATTGGGGGGGGTGGGGGGGGCTCAAAAATCACTGAAGATGGTGACTGCAGCCATGAAATTAAAAGACACCTGCTCCTTGGAATAAAAGTTATGACCAACCTAGACAGCATATTAAAAAGCAGAGACATTACCAACAAAGGTCCATGTACTCAAAGCTATGGTTGTTCCAATAGTCATGTATAGACGTTACAGCTGGACTACAAAGAAAACTGAGCACCGAAGAAGTGATGCTTTGGAACTGTGGTGTTGGAGAAGACTCTTGAGCATCACTTGGACTGCAAGGAGATCCAACAAGTCAATCCTAAGGGAAATCAACCCTGACTATTCATTGGAATGACTGATGCTGAAGCTGAAACTGCAATACTTTGGCCACCTAATGTGAAGAACTGACTCATTGGAAAAGACCCTGATGCTGGGAAAGATTGAAGGCAGGAGCAGAAGGGGATAACAGAGGATGAGATGGTTGATGGCATCACCAACTCGATAGACATGAGTTTGAGCAAGCTCTGGGAGTTGGTGATGGATAGGGGAGCCTGGTGGGCTGCAGTCCACGGGGTCACAAAGAGTCGGACATGAGTGAGTGACTGAACTGAAATATCATATGTTTTGGTAACTCCACTCCTAGATATACATCCAAAGAATTTAAAAGAGGTGCTCAAATATATACTTGTACACCAATATTTACAGCAGCAGTGTTCTTGATAATCCAAGTTAAAAACAATGAAAATGTCCACCAACAAGTGAATGGAAGAGCAAATAGGGCAGTTCCATCCATGAGATGCATTACTCTGCCATATAAAGGAATATAGTAAAATAATGCCACAGCTTCAGAAAATAGTAGGGGGCTTTACAAAAACTTAAACACAGAGTTAACATAGAATCCATCAATTCCGGTCCAGGTTATACACTCAAGATATTTAAAACCAAATACTGAAACAGATATTCAAACCCCATATTCATAGCAGCATTATTCATAGTAACCAAAAGGTGGCAGCAGCACAAGTGTTCAACAGATGACTGGATAAGCACGATGTAGTATATACACAGTGGGATCTGATTCAACCTTTAAAAACAAGATAACTCATACATGCTATAATGTAGATGAAACTTCAAGTCATTAGGTGAAGTGAAACAAGCCTGACACAAAAGGAAAAATGTTCTATGATTCCACTAGTATGAGATATCCATATAAGACAAATTCCAAGTAGAGTAAGATGGCCAGGGATTGGGGGTTATGAGTATTTAATGGTTACAGTGTCACTTCAGGAAAAGGGAAAGATTCTGGAGATGAATGGTGGGGAAATTTTTACAATGAGAGTGCAGTTAATGCTATAGAAGTTCATACTTAAAATGACTCAAATAATAAATGTTGTTATATGTTTGTAAGCACAGTGAAAAAAATGACACATGGCACAACATGGAAAAGCACTAAAAACATTCTCAGTGAAAGAAACCACACTGAAAAGCCACCCAGATCATAGTCATCTTTTCACTTTAAATCCATGAAGGTTTTTAACATGAGGGAAAGCCCCAGTGATGGCTCCAGAAAAAGAAAACTGCATTAGAATGAAGAAAGACAGTTGCACAAAGCTTGGGCAGCTGATGAAAGTTGAACTGGTCCTATGGATAGGATTGTAATGTGGAAACCATAATTATCCCCCATTTTGGGGTTGTGGGCTGGTTCCCTGGGAAAGTGACCATGTTTTGGGTAAAACACATTGCGGTATTTGGTGTGAATGTAGAAAACTTTGTACCACTATTTAAAGTAGACACGTTTGAAATTTTACTAGAAAGTAAGTTACTTTTCAATACAGCCATGTAAGTCACATGCCAGAAAATCAGAGATGACATCGAACATTGCAATAGAGGCCAAGAGTTAACCTAACTAAATTCAGCTAAAGTAGTTTGATGCTAATTGCCTTGTACTAGTCCACATGGTATTAAAAGGCACCATAGGAAGAGTATATTAGTAGACACCATGCCCTGGGTGCTGTGGATGACCAGATGGAACTGAAACTATTAGATGTCTTAATTCTAGTTTTCCACATAACACTACACCAAAGCAACTGTCAGAACTAAAAAGCGAATTCACAGACTTGCCTGGCAGTCCAGTAGTTAAGACTGCACTTCCACTGCATGGGGTACAGGTTTGATCCTTGGTCAGGGAACTAAGATCCAACATGTCGAGCTGTGGGGCCAAAAAAAAGAAAAAAGAAAGTCAGCAGAACTGCAAGATCATTTGTGATTCTCTACACTAATAATGAACTATCAGAAAGAGAAATTAAGAAAATAATTCCTTTTACAATTGCATCCCCTCCCCCACATAACTAGAAATCTAACCAAGGACTTGAAAGACCTGAAAGCTAAAAACTACAAGACAATGATCAAAGAAACTAAATGGATACAAGTAAAAAGATATCCCATGCTTATGGGTGAAAATACCATTAAAATATCCATTCTAAACAAAGCAACGTACACATTCATGCATCACTGCCAACATTTCAATGACATTTTTCACAGAAACAAAAGCAATCTTTACATCTGTGTGGAGCCACAAAGGAACCAGAAGAGCCAAAGGGATCCTGAGAAAGCAGAACAGGCTGGTGGCATGTCTATCCCTGACTTCAATCTAGAGTATGTACCTAAAGTCACCAGAAGACGTGTGGAATTGGCACAGAAATAGTCAAGAGAGCTCAGAAGTAAACCTACAGGTGCATGGTAATTAATTTACAAGAAAGGAACTAAAAATATATACGCGGGAAAGGACAGTCCCCCCCCACCCCCCTCAATAAACCGTGCTGGGAAAAATGGAAACCACACACCAAGGAACAATATAGGACACCATCTTATACTACAGACAAAAACTGACTAAAATCCCACAACTTTCCACATCAAGCCCTAACAGTCTTGGGTCCTCTTAAGACAGACTTTCAGCAACAGCCACACACAGAAGCTTCTTCCCAATTTCCCTCACTTTTTCTTTCAGCAGCACATCGTTGCAGGAATCTTGAGGAAACCAGACTCCCGTCAGACTCAACTGAACCCCACAATGTCCCAAAGCTGAAGCACCAATGGGTTCTGAGGAGATCATGGGTCCTGAGGAAACTAGATTCCATCAGCCAAAACTAAACCCCATAATGCCCCAAAGCCAAAATACAATGGATCCTGTGGTGACCCATCTCCTGTCAGCCTGAACTGAACCCCACAATGTCACAAAGCTGAACCCCCATAAGGTCCTGAGGAGATCAAATTCTATCAGCCTGAATTGAACCCCACAATGCCCCAAAGCTGAAACCACATGGGTCTTGTGGTGACCCATCTCCTGTCAGCCTGAACTGAACCCCACAATGTCCCAAAGCTGAACACCCAGCAGGTCCTGAGGAGACCAGATTCCATCAACCTGAACTAAACCCCACAATGCCCCCAAACTGAAGCCCCAGTGGGTTCTGAGAAGACCAGATTCCATCTGCCTGACCTGAACCTCAGAGTATCCTGAAGCTGGGTCCTGAGGAGACCAGAGTGCTGTCAGTGGCCACCAACAGCCAGGTGCTCCAGCAGAGTGGGGAGTTCCCCCTGGGGTGAGGAGAGTGTCAGGGGGGCGGGCTCTTCATTATCATGAATAGGCATGATCAAGAAGGTTTGCAGGGGCCAGGGCAAGGACAAGGGAGATAAGCTCCAGCTCCGAGTATTCTAAGTCCCCACTTTCTGAGATTGCGTGACCTACATGATCCAGACTTTGCAAGGAGCAAGCTGAGTTACAGAGGCAGAAGGAGCAGGAGGTGATGTAAAATTTTAACGTTTCCTCTTCAGGTTCAGAAAGATGAAGCCCTCCCAGGTTCCCAGGTCCTTGTGCCCCAGTGACTGTGAGCTCTTCCTTCTGGGTGTATGACCAACCCCCACACTAAGTCCCCTCTATATCCATGGCCCTGGCCCAAGCCTAACCTCCCCCTCAGGCCCTGATGAAGCTCCCCGCCCCCATTGTGCATCTCACATCCCACCCCAACGTGGTCTTTTTGAAGCCTAAACAAGACCATCCTCCTCTCCTCCCTGTGATTCCCCTCACCTGATGAAGCCAGGTCTTCATCCCTTCCAGGTGACTCCAAGGGCCTCATTCTCTCCATGTGTGTGGCCACTCTCTGTGCCCGTCTTTATGGGCATGTGGTGATCTCCTAAAATGAGGGTTATTTGACAGAGAGAGAATGGGGTAAATGGTGGCCACCAAAGATGTGTCCCCCCAGAACAGGGCCGTATCTGGGAAAAGAGTCTTTGTAGATGTAGTTAAGGATAGCAAGGTAAGGTCATCTAGGGTTAGGGTGACCTTCAATCCAACTGACAGACTCCTTCAAAGAGACGAAAAAGGACACAAAGGGGAAGCCTCTTAAAGGCAGAGGCAGAGATGGGAGGGAGGGGGCCACAAGCCCAGGGACCCCTGGAGCCCCTGAAGTTGGAAAAGGCAGGAATGATCCTGTCCTGGAGCCTCTGGAGGGACCTCAGCCCTGTGCCACCTTGATTTCCGGTGTCTGTTCTCCAGGACTGAGAGAGGATGAACTCCTGTTGTTTTAAACCACCCAGCATGTGATCATGTTAGAGAAGTCACAGAGCAGCCACACAGACCCTGCTCTGTAGGATCCTAGAAATGTGGGTCTCATTAAAGCAGATGAAGGGTGGATTACAGAACCCTTAAAATCAGCTCTGGACCCTCAGAAATGCTAAAGCATGTGACTGGGCTCCAGAATATTGAGGGGTCAAGTCTGAAGCCTGTGCCTAGGGGTACTGGGTGCACACGCCTCCCCGGGTTCTTACACCAGTACATGTGGTGTAACATCTCAGTCTTGATGGAGGACATTTAATATCAATGGCCACATTGCTACTTAAGAAGCCACCAGTTGCACAGGTGAAAGCCCAATTAGGGCACTTGCTTCAGGGATGAGCAATTCTGAAGATGGTCAGGGATGGGGACTTACTCATGTGTAGCCAACCAGCAGCCCTTGCACATACCCCACCCCCTCCCCTCCCAAGGAGGGACCTCAGTGGGAAGCTGGGAGACTCCACGGAGTCATCTCTAAGTAAATGCTGGCTGACCCCCAGCCATTCCTGAACCTCATCCACCCTTCATAGATAAAACACTTGAATATGTGCAAAGACCTCACAGGCTGGAGAAAAGTGGAGCCACTCCAGCGACAGCATGCTTACTGACGTGGCTCCTGTAGGTCAGGCAGAATGGTCCTGGCCTGGGTGATCTGGAAGCTTTGCACTTTCCTACCTGAGTTACTCCTCCTGTGCTGCTCCCATTGCCTGTTTTCTTGCTTCCTCATTTCTGCCTGAGAAGATTTCCAACAGCAGGAACAGGTGACACAGCCCATCCTTAGGAAGTGACAGCTTAGCACCTCCTGCAGAAGGTCCAGCAGAGCCCAACACAGACCCAATCCCCCGAAACACTATGGGCCCTCACTCTCTCTTATCAAGCCAACCCTGCAAGATCTAAGCAGAAAGACAGCATCAGGTACAGCTGCAGGCACTTGAGGGGGTTTATATAGACCTCAACCCAGGCACACATCCAAAGGGCAGGCCAGTCAGGTCAGCCAATCTGCCCACCTGGGCTTGTGGTTTCAGAAAATGGGCCTCGTTGTCCTGGCCAGGGTTCCAGGAACAGGTGTGGGTCCTTTGGGTCAGGATGGATATGGGGCTGCTGCTCTGACTTGTTTTCTCATCTTCTTATCTGACCTATAAGTGGGAGAGGATTTCAGGAAGGCCTTCTTCTAATGAGAGGGACCCAGGGGTCAGGGAGAGGATGGGTGGTGGGTGGAGACAGACTCAGTGCCCAGGTGCTATGGGACCCTCTGGAAAACCTGCTGGAAGGAGGCTGCAACCAGTGAAGCCCAAGGTCACAAAACTATCCTGAAGCTGCTGTATGTTACCTCAGGTCCTCCTCTGAGGGTCTCAAGGTCAGATCTGTCCAACAGAGGAGCTGGGGGCTCTTTGCAGTGAGGGCTCTGTGAACAGCTCCTGGGTGCTGAGCCCTGCAGGATACCTGCCCAGGTGAGCCCCATATCCTGGGAGGCACCTGCCCATAAGAACCATGTATCCTGGGAGGGGCGAGTGAACAAGTATTCTCTCTGTGCAGTTATCACAGATTAGCTTAGTGACTCTCACGTGGGCAGTGCTGGAATTAGATGAGAACAAGGACATGTTGGGGGACGTTCCCTGAAACACCCCCAGGCCCATCCAGAGTGAAGAGTTCAGTAGGTGGGTACTGGTTGCTGTGCTGGGGTGGGAGGTTTCATGGGTGCCTCTTGTTTCTTCACCTGACACCACAGAGGCCTCTGCAGGACACAGAAGACAGCCTGCCCAGGGACGGTGTGAGCCCCTGGTGACCAGGCACGGGAAGTGAGAGGGAAGGACCAGGCTGAGGGGGCCTTTCTGCTCTGAGTTGGGAGTGGACAAGCAAGTGGTGAGTGTGATCTAGGAAAGTGGCTCTGGTGATGGGAGGCTTGTTGAGGCCGTCTGAGTACGAGTTGGAAAAGAATGTTCAGACATAGAGCATTTCAGAAGGGAGTGAGTTTGTATTAAGAACAAAGAGCAGAGATAAAGTGGGCACTGTGGGCTCAGGGGGCCAACCACCGGACAGACTAGGGAAAGTTGACTGATTTCCTGGGTTAAGAGCCAATTTTTACAGTTTCAAGGCAAAGAAAATTCCTACTGGAAGGTTGATATTAGGTGATTGGGTGGGGTACCATAGGGTGTTTACTGGAGTGGGCATCCTTGCCTGGTAGGGAGTCAGGAAGCTCATTAGCGATGATCAGGTGCTTTTGGCAACAGTTGCAAAGGGGGCCCAGTCCGATTCACAGGTGACCTTGGTTCTGGGGCCCACTTCTATGGCCTTGGTGTGAGGACTCCCAGTTGTGGCCTTGGGGAAGGAGTCACCTCAACAAGACTGACCCTGCTTCAGAGTAAAAGTTCCATCAAGTTTTCTCTGCAGGAGAGATCTAGTGATCCTAGATCTGTTTGGAAAAGTCTTGGACACTGCAGGGACACATACTGAGTGTGAAACTGGATATTGAACCTTGTTGGCAAAACTCACCTTTTCTCTCTGTTGGCATTAAAAGGGTGTGGGCTGACAGCTACCTGAGAATCCATCCAATTGACAATTTCCTATTTACAACATAAATGAGTTTGGTCAAATTATTTCTATTTCTATGCAAACAGGCAGCTTGCAACACCTTGTGGCAGGATCATTTCCAATAGATTGTCAACTAATCAAGGTAACAACATTATGACACTCAACACATTTAGATATAATTTCCTAAGCCTTTTTCTTGAGGGACAGACCCAATATGAGCTAGGAATGTGTTCAAAAGGCTCAGAAAGTGCAGGAAAATACACTGGCTATGACTGGAAATTAGGGTCTCTGTGCAAACCTGGAGTTCTGACATCTTACAATCTAGACAGTTCCTGATAGACAGATGCATGAAAAACACTCTACTTTTATGTTTTTCTTTCATCAAAGGAAAATGGATTTCCTAGCATTCTGTGTGCTGAGAGTAACTCACTGCTCTAAAATGCTTGCTTGGACTTCATTTTTCAGTAAGAACTTCCCCTGACTGTGTTACAGTCAGGACGGTCCCACACTCACAGGGAAAAAGCAAACTAACATCCAAACGTTTGTTCCATCAGGTTTTCTCTGTAGGAGAGATCCAGTGATCCTAGATCTGTCTGGAAAATGCTTGGGTAGTGCATGGACACATACTGAGTGTGAAGTTGGATCCTGGACCTTGTTGGCTAAATCAGCATTTTCTTTCAGGTGGTCCTAAAATGGTGCAGAGTAGCAACTGCCTGAAGATCCATCCAATTGCTGTTTTCTTACTTGTGACAGCAATATCTTTGGTCAGACCTCTTGGATTTCTGCAGCAAACATGGGACTTTCAATTCCTTGCCACTGGATCATTTCCAATGGCAGGTAAACTCATTAGGTAACCAGACTCGATGGCATTCAGCACTCTCAGACACACTCCTACAGCCTGTTTCTTCATAGACAGTCCCAGGATGACCTAGGAATGGGTTCGCTAGTATCAGAAATGTGAGCAAACATACTGGCTGTGACTCTGAAAATTAGGTGCTCTGTGCAAATCTGGAGTTTTAACATTTTAGAATCTAGACAGTTTCTGATAGATGTCTGAAATACACTCCTTTTTATTTTTTGCCTTTCATTCCTCAAAGAAACACAGATTTCACAGCATTATGTTTGCTGAGAGTGACAGACTGCTTGGAAATTCTTGCCTGGAAGTCATTTTGAAGTAACAATTTCCCCTCCCCTGTGTTACCATGGGAAATGCCCCCACACTGACAGAGAAAAGTAAACAAATGTCAAAACATCTGTTCCGTGAAGTCCCCTGTAGGAGGGATCCAGTGATCCTAAGTCTGTCTGGAAAATTCTTGGACAGTGCTTGGACACATGCTCAGTGTGAACCTGGATTCTGGACCTTGTTGGCAAATTAGAATTTTCTCTGTGTTGGCCACAGTAGGCTGGGGTTTAGCAACTCCTTGAAAATCAGTACACTTGCTCTTTTCCCACTAACGACAGCAATAGCTTTGGTCAAAACACTGGAATTGCTGAAGCAAGCAGGCAGCGTGCAACTCCTTGTGGCAAGATCATTTCCATTGGAATGCCAATTAAACTACTTAGAAACAGTATGGCACTCAGCTGTGTCAGACACACTCCTCCAGACTCTCTCCTCATGGTGTGTCCCAGTAAGATAGAGTACTGTGCTCATGAACCATGGAAAGTTCAGGGAAACTTACTGGCTGTGTCTCTGGAATTGAGGGCATCTGTGGAAGCGTGGTCTTCTCACATCTTAGAATCCAGACAGCAGTCATGGATAGAGAGATGCCTGAAAAGCACCCTATTCATTGCCGCTCATTCCACGAGTGAACACAGGTGTCCCAGCATTCTGTTTGCTGAGAGTAACCCGCTAAGTGGAAACCCTTGCCTGGAAGTCATTTTTAAGTAAAAATTTCCCCTCACGTGTGTTACACTAGGGAAGGCTCCCACACTCACAGGGAAAAGCAAGCAAACATCAAAATGTCTCTTCCATCAATTTTTCTCTGTCAGAAGGATCCAATGGCCCCAGGTCTCTCTGGAAATTTCTTGGATACTGCAAGGGAAACATACTGACTGTGAACCTGAATATTTGACCTTCTTGGCACAATTAGCATTGTCTCTCTTTTGGCACTAACAGGATGTGCGCTGGCAGCTGCCTGAAAATCCATCCAATTGATATTTTCCTACTTCTGACATCAATAGGTTTGGTCAAATCTTTCAGGTTTCTGACACAAGCAGGTGGCTTGCAACCCCATCGAGCTGGATCATTTCCATTAAAATGTCAAATAATCTAGGTAACAACAGTATGGCTCTCAGCAATCTTAGATAATTTCACAGCCAGTTTCCTCTGAATCAGACCCAATAGGAGCCAGGAATGTGTTCATAAGGCTCTGAAAGTGCAATGAAATATACTGGCTATGACTTTGGAAATTAGGCCCTGTGTGCAAACCTGGAGTTCTCACATCTTAGACTTTAGATAGTTCCTGACAGATAGATGCCTGAAAAACACCCACTTTTATGTCTTTCATGCATTTAAGTAACATAGTTATCCCAGATTTCTGTGTGATGAGAGTAACACACTGGTTGAAAATCCTTGCTTGAAGGTGATTTTTCAGTAACAATTTCCCATGACTGTGTTACTGTAGGGAAGACCCCCAAACTCACAGGAAAAAGAAAACAACCAACCAAATGTCTATTCTATAAAGTTTTCTCTTTAGGAGAGATCCAATGATCCTCTGCCTGTCTGGAAAATTCTTGGATACTACAGGGACACATACTGAGTGTGAATCTGCATCCTTGAATCTGTTGGCAAAATTAGCAAATTTTGTCGGTTGGATCTAAAAGAGTGCGGCCTTAGCAACTGCCTGAAGATTCATCCAATTGGTCTCTTCCTAATAATGACAGTGATAACATTGGTCAAACCTTTGAGGTTTCTAAAGCAAGCAGGCGGCTCACTACTCCTATCTGCTGGCCCATTTCCAGTGTAATGTCACCTCATCTAGTTAAGCACTGTATGGCACCCAGCCCTCTCAGACATACTCCTGCATCCTGTTTCCTCATGGGCAGGCCCAGTTTGAATAAGGAATGTGTTTAAAGCCTTGGAAGGTGCAGGGAAACACAGTACCCTAACTCTGGAAGTTAGGACCCTGGGAAAGCCTTGAAGTCTCATGCCTTGATTTCTAGACAGTTCCTGATAGATAGAGGCCTAAAAATACACTCCGTATGGATGCCTTTCCGTCCTCGAAGGAACATAGCTTTCCCAACATTCTGTGTGCTGAGAGACACACGGTGCTTGAAAACACTTGCTTGTAGGCCATTGGTCAGTAGAAAATTCCCCTGAAGGTGCAATGGTAGGGAAGGCTCCCACACTCACTGGGAAAGGCAAACCAACATCCAAACGTGTACTCCATAACATTTTGTCTTTAGGTGCGATCAAGTGAGCCTAGGTCTGTCTGGAGAATTCGTGGGTATTGTGGGGACACATCATGAGTGTGAACTTGTATATATGAACTTGGTGGCAAAATTCTCATTTTCATCTCCCACACTCATTTTGGGACCACATTGGTTCTAAAATGGTGCAGTGTAGCAAATCCTTGAAAATCCATCCAATTGCTGTTTTCTTACTTTTGACAGTGATAGATTTGTCCACCCTTTGGAATTTCTGAAGCAAGCAGGTTGCTCACCACTCCAGCCACTAACTGATTTCCATTGTACTGGCACCTCATGCAGGTAAGCACAGTATGCTGCCCAACACACTCGGATACACTCGTGCAGCCTGTTTCTTCAGGAGCAGTCCCAGTATATACTTGGAAAGTGTTTACAAGGCTTGAAAAGTTCATGGAAACACACTGCCCTGACTCTGGGTGTTAGGATCCCTAGGAAAGACTGAAGGTCTCACGACTTAGAATGTAGACAGCTCCTGATAGATAGAGGGCTGAAAGCACTCTCTGTTGATGCATTTCTTTTCTTGAAGGAACATAACTTTCCAAACATTTTGTGTGCAGAGAGACACACACGGCTTGAATATGCTGGCATGGAGGTCATTTTTCAGTAGCACTTTCCCCTGATGGTGTGACCATGGGGATGCCGCACTCTCCATTTTTAGAGAAAGACAAATTAGCATTCAAACGTCTGTCCCATCACATTTTCTCAGTAGGATCGATCCACTGAGACTAGTTCTGTCTGGAAACTTTGTGGATACTGCATGGAGACATCCTGAGTCTGGACATGGATACCGGATTTTTGGGGCAAAAATAATATTTTTTCTCTTGATTTGGGAAAATGCTACGGCCTTGCAACTGCTTGGAAATCCATCCAATTGCTGTTTTCTTCCTTCTGACAATGATAGCTTTGGTCCATCCTTTGGGATTTCTGAATCAAGCAGGCGACTCACCACTCCTACCCTCTGGCCCATTCCCAGAGGAATGTCATCTCATCTAGGTAAGCACAGTATTGGTACCATACAATCTCAGACACTCTCCTACAGTCTGTTTCCTCATGGGCCATCCCTATATGAGCTAGGATGTCTTTGGGAGGCTTGGAAGGTGTAGGAAAAATAGTGCCTTGACTCTGGTAGTTAGGTCCCCTGGACAAGCCTGGAGGTCAATGTTAGATTCTAGACAGTTACTAATAGATATAGGCCTAATAACACACTCTCTGTTGATGCCTTTTCTTCCTTGAAGAAACATACTTTTCCCTGCATTCTCTGTGCTGGGGATCACACACTGCTTGAGAACGCTCTTTGGAGGTCATTTTTCAGTAGAAACTTCCTCTGACAGTGTAACCTTAGGGAAGGCCCCCACACTCACTGGAAAAGGCAAACCAACATCCAAACTTCTGTTGCATCACATTTTGTCTCTAGGAGTGATCCAGAGAGCCTAGGTCTGTCTGGAAAATCGTGTATACTGCAGGACCACATCCTAAGTGTGAACCTGGATACTGGAACTGGTGGCACAATTCACATTTCTCTTTCGGTTTGTCCTAAAACTGTGTGGCCTGGCACCTGCTTGAAAATCCATCTAATTGCTGTTTTCTTACTTTGAAGAGCAATAACTTTGGTTCACCCTTTGGGATTTCTGAAGCAAGCAAGGAGATCACCACTCCTAGTCATGGGCCTATTTCCAGTGGAATGTCACCTTATCTAAGTAAGCACATAATGGCCCCTCTGTATACTCAGACACACGCCCACAGTCTGTGTCCTCATGGACAGTCCCAGTGTGACCTAGGAATATGTTTACAAAGCATTAAAAGGGCAAGGAAGACACTGCCCTGACTCTGGAAGTTCCGTTCTCTGGGAAGGCTGGAGGGCTCTTGTTAGAATCAAGACAGTTCTTCATAGATAGAGCCCTGAAAACACACTCTCTGTTGATACCCTTCCTTCCTCGAAGAAACAGTACTTTCCCAGTATTCTGTGAACTGAGAGTCACACATTGCTTGAAACCGTTTGCTTGCAGGTCATTTTTCAGTAGCAATTTCTTGTGATGTTGTGACAATAAGGATGTCCTCTACACTCACAGGGTAAGGCAATCCAAGATCCAAACATCTGTTCCATCACATTTTCTCTATCAGAGCAGCCAGTGAGCCTAGGTCTTTGTGAAATATGGGTAGATACAGCAGAGACACCTCCTGAGTCTGACAGTGGATACCGGAACTTGATGGTCAAATTTGCAACTGCTAGAAAATCCATACAATTGCTTTTTTTTTTTTAATTTCTAACAGTGGTCACTTTTGACCCACCTTTGGGATTTCAGAAGCAAGAAGGCAGCTCGCAAGTGCTGCTGATGGCCTATTTGCAATGGAATGTCACCTCACCTGGGTAACAACAGCATGGCACCCTGCAGTCTGAACACATTCCTGCAGCCTGTTTCCTCATGGGCAGTTCTGGGATGATGTAGGAAGGTGGTTAAAAGCCTGGGTTAGTGCAGGGAAACACACTGCCCTGACTCTGCAAGTTAGGTCCTCAGGGTAAGACTGGAGGTCTCACATCTTAGAAATCTAGACAATTCTTGATAGATAAAGGACTGAAAATTCATTCTCTGCTGATGCCTGTCTTTCCTTGAAGGAACATTCTTTTCCCAACATTCTGCTTCCTGAGTGTCACACACTTGCTTGGAGGTCATTTATCACTAAGAATTTCCCCTGAAGATGTGACTGGAGGGAAAGCCCCACAAACACAGTAAAAGGGAACCACATTCAAATGTCTGTTCCATCACGTTTGCTCTGTAGGTGAGATATAGTGAGCCTAGTCCTATCTGGAAAATTCTTGGATACTGCAGGGACACATCATGAATGTGAATCTTGATAGCAGATCTTGGTGGCAAAATTTGCATTATCCTCTCCATTGGGCTTAAAACGTTGTGGCCTAACAACTGCTTGAAAGTTCATTTAATATCTGTTTTCTTACTTCTGACAATGATAGCTTTGTTCCAGCTTTCTGGATTTCTGAAGCAACAGGCGGTTCATAACTCCTAGTCCCTGGCCCATTTCCAGTGGAATGTCAGTTCATTTGGTAAGGGCAGAATGACACACAGCACACACGGACACTCTTCCATCGCCTGTTTCATCATGGACATTCCTGAATGATCTTGGAATGTGCTTACAAGGCTCAAAATTTGCAGGGAAACACTGCCCAGACTCTGGAAGATGGGTCCTCTGGACAAGCCTGGAGATCTCACATCTTAGAATATAGACAGATCCTGATAGATAGAGGCCTGAAAACACACTCTCTATTGATGCCTTTCCTTCCTCAAATGAACGTAGCTTTCCCAGCATTCTGTGTGCTGAGAGTCACATACTGCTTGAAAATGCTTGCCTGGAAGTTGTTTTTCAGTAGCAATTTCCCTTGATGGTTTGACCATAGGGAAGTCCACCACACTCACAGGAAAAGGCAAAACATCATCCAAACGTCTGTTCCATCATGTTTCTCTGTAGGAGAGATCCTAGGGTTAGGGTTAAGGTTAGCCTAGGTCTGTCTTGAAAATTCTTCAGTGCTGTGGGGACACATCCTGCGTGTGAACCTGGGTAATGGACCTTGGTGGCAAATTTCGCATTTTCCTCTAGGTTGGCCCTAAAATGTTGGGAAAGCAATGGCCCTTTGAGTAAGGAAAGGCGTCACCAGAGAGTGTGTTTCCAGGCCTCTATCTATTAGGAACTGTCTAGATTGTAAGACGTGAGACCTCCAGTCTTGCCCAGATGACCTAACATCCCGAGTCAGGGGATATGTTTCCATACAATCTCTGAGCCTTGTAAATACATTCCTAGGTCATACCAGGACTGCCAAGGAGGAAACAGGCTGTCAGAGTGTGTCTGAGAGAGCTGGGTGCCATGTGGTGCTACCTATATTATGTGACATTTCACAGGAAAGGGACCACCAGATAGAAGTGGCAAGCAGACTGCTTGCTTCAGAAATTACATGGGTGAACCATATCTGTCATTGTCAGAAATAAGAAAACAAGTACTGGATGGATATTTAAGCAGTGGCTATGCCAAACCATTTTGGTGCCAACTGAGAGAAAAAGGTGAATTTTGTCCTGTATTCAGGTTCACACTCAGGATGTGACCCCACAGGATCCAAACTTTTCCAGATAGACCTGGGTTCACTGGACCTCTCTAACAGAGAAAACGTGATGGAACAGGTATTTGGATGCTTGCTTGTCTTGTGATTGTGGGCGCTTCCCTACTGTCACAGTCTCAGGGGAAATTGCCACTGAAAAATGAACTCCAAGCAAATGTTTTCAAGCAGTGTGTGACTCTCAGCACACAGTACATTGGGAAAGTTATGTTCCTTCACTGAAGGAAAGGCATCAACAGAGAGTGTGTTTTTTATAGCAGGAACTGTTCAGCTTCTAAGATGTGAGAGCTCAGGCCTGATTAAAGGACCTAAGTTCCAGAGTCAGGACAGTGTGTCTTGCTGCACTTTCTGAGACTTCTAAATGCATTCCTAGGGCATACCAGGTCTGCTCCTAAGGAAGGATGCTGAGGGAGTGTATCAGACTGTGCTGGGTGAAATACTGTGGTCACATAGATGAGGTGTCATTCCACTGGAAATGGGCCTGCAGCTAGGAGTTGCAAGTCATTCACATGCTTCAAAAATCCCAAAGGGTGAACCAAAGCTAGCATTGTCAGAAGGAAGAAAACAACATTCAGATGGAATTTCAAGCAGTTGCTCGGCGGCACTCTTTTAGGGCCAAGTGAGAGAAAAATGCATATTTTAACACCAACGTCTGGTATCCAGATTCAAACATAGGTGTTTCCCCGCAGTGTCCACGGATTTTCTAAATAGACTTACATTGATGAATGGCCCCACCAAGAAAACGTGATTGAACAGATGTTTGGAAGTGCTTTTGAACTTACCTGTGAGTGTGGCGCCTTCCCTACAGTCACACCTCCAGGGGAAATTGCTAATGAAAAATGACCTCCAACAAGCGTTTTCAAGGAGTGTGTGACACTCAGCACACAGAATGTTGAGAAAGCTATATTCCTTTGAGGAAGGAAAGGCATCTCGAGAGAATATGTTATCAGGCCTCTACCTGTCATGAACTGTCTAGATTCAAACATGTGAGTCCTCCAAGTTTCCCAGAGGACCTAAATACCAGAGTCAGGGCAGTGTGTTTCCCACCACTTTCTGAGATTTGTAAACACATTCCTAGGTCAAACCAGATCTGACCATAAAATTCATGCTGCAAGAGTGTGTCTCAGAGTGCTGGGTGACATATTGTGCTAACCTAGATGAGATGACATCTCCCTGGAAAGGGGCCAGTGGCTTGGAGTGGAGAGCCTCCTGCTGGATTCATAAATCCCAAAGGGTGCACCAACACTATCACTGTCAGAAGTAAGAAAACAGCAAGTAGATGCATTTTCAGGCAGTAACTAGGTTTAACCGTTTTAGGGCCAACTGAGAAAACAATGGAAATTTTGCTGCCAAGGTCCAGTATCCAGGTTCAAACATAGGGTGTGTAGGAACAGTATCCATGAGCATTCTAGACAGTTAGGTTGAATGGATTGCTCCTATCAAGAAAACGTGATTGAGCAGACGTCTGGATGATCCTTTGCCTTTTCCTGTGGGTGTGGCGGTCTTCCCTAAGGTCACAACATCAGGGGAAGTTGCTACTGAAAAATTACTTCTAGCAAGCCTTTTCAAGCAGTTTGTGACTCTGAGCACACAAAAAGCTGGGAAAATTATGTTCCATCCAGGAAGGTAAGGCATCAACAGAGAGTGTTTTATCAGGCCTCTGTGTATCACAAACTGTATAGACTCAAAGATGTGAGACTTCCAGGTTTGCCCTGAGGACCCAAATTCCAGAGTCAGAGCATTGTATTTCCCTACACTTTCTGAGATTGCATCCAAGTACCATATTTTGGACTCGATTGTTGACCATGATGGCTACTCCATTTCTTTTAAGCGGTTCCTGCCCACAGTAGTAGATATAATGGTCATCTGAGTTAAATTCACCCATTCCTGTCCATTATAATTTGCTGATTCCTAGAATGTCGACATTCACTCTTGCCACATCCTGTTTGACCACTTCCAATTTGCCTTGATTCAAGGACCTAACATTCCAGGTTCCTATGAGATATTGCTCTTTACAGCATTGGACCTTGCTTCTATCACCAGTCACATCCACAACTGGGTATTGTTTTTGCTTTGGCTCCATCCCTTCATTCTTTCTGGAGTTATTTCTCCACTGAACTCCAGTAGGATATTGGACACCTACCGACCTGGGGAGTTCCTCTTTCAGTATCCTATCATTTTGCCTTTTCATACTGTTCATGGGGTCCTCAAGGCAAGAATACTGAAGTGGTTTGCCATTCCCTTTTCCAGTGGACTACATTCTGTCAGACCTGTCCACCATGACCCGTCCGTCTTGGGTGGCTCCACACGTCATGGCTTAGTTTCATTGAGTTAGACAAGGTTATGGTCCATGTGATCAGATTGGCTAGTTTTCTGTGATTATGATTTCAGTGTCTGCCCTTTGATGCCCTCTCACAACACCTACCATCTTATTTGAGTTTCTCTTACCTTGGACGTGGGGTATCTCTTTACAGCTGCTCCAGCAAAGCACAGCCACTCCTCCTTACCTTGGACAATGGGTATCTCCTCAGGCCGCCCCTCCTGACCTTGAATGTGGAGTAGCTCCTCTCGGTCCTCCTGCACCCGTGCAGCTGCTGCTCTGTGGACGTGGGATTGCTCCTCTTGGCCACAGCCCCTGACCTTGGGCATGGAGTAGCTCATCTCAGCCACCTCCCCTGACCTCAGGCATGAGGTAGCTCCTCTCGGCCGCTGCCCCTGGTCTCAGACATGGGGTGGCTCCCCTCAGCCACTACCTCTGACCTTGGGCGAGAGATAGCTCCTCATGGCCATGCTTCTGCATGGTCCGTCACAGCCTGCACCATTTGAATGCCGAGTTCCAAAGAATAGCAAGGAGAGATAAGAAAGCCTTACTCTGATCAATGCAAAGAAATGGAGAACAACAACAGAATGGGAAAGACTAGAGATCTCTTCAAGAAAATTAGAGATACCAAAGGAACATTCCATGCGAAGATTGGGTTCAATAAAGGACAGAAATGCTATGCATCTAACAGAAGCAGAAGCTGTTAAGAAGAGGTGGCAAGAATACACAGAACAACTGTACAAAAAAAGATCTTCATGACCCAGATAATTATGATGGCGTGATCAGTCACCTAGAGCCAGACATCCTGGAATGTGAGGTCAAGTGGGCCTTAGAAAGCATCACTACAAACAAAACTAGGGGAGGTGATGGAATTCCAGTTAAGCTATTTCAAATCCTAAAAGATGATGCTGTGAAAGTGCTGTACTCAATAGGTCAGCAAATTTGGAAAACTCAGCAGTGGCCACATGACTGGAAAAGATCAGTTTTCATTCCAATTCCAAAGAAAGGCAATAACAAAGAATGCTCAAACTACTGCACAATTGCACTCATCTCACACGCTAGTAAAGTAATGCTCAATATTCTCCAAGCCAGGCTTCAGCAATACATGAGCCGTGAACTTCCAGATGTTCAAGCTGGTTTTAGAAAAGGCAGAGGAACCAGAGATCAAACTGCCAACATCTGCTGGATCATTGAAAAAGCAAGAGAGTCCCAGAAAACATATATTTCTGCTATATTGACTACGCCAAAGCCTTTGATTGTGTGTATCACAATAAACTGTGGAAAATTCTGAAAGAGATGGGACTACCAGACCACCTGACCTGTCTCTTGAGAAACCTATGTGCAAGTCAGGAAGCAACAGTTAGAACTGGACATGGAACAACAGATTGGTTCCAAATAGGAAAAGGAGTATGTCAAGGCTGTATATTGTCTCCCTGCTTATTTAACTTATATGCCGAGTACATCATGAGAAACACTGGGTTGGAAGAAGCACAAGCTGGAATCAAGACTGCCAGGAAAAACATCAGTAACCTCAGATATGCATATGATACCACCCTTATGGCAGAAAGTGAAGAGGAACTAAAAAACCTCTTGATGAAAGTGAAAGAGGAGAGTGAAAAAGTTGGCTTACAGCTCAATATTCAGAAAACTAAGATCATGGCATCTGGTCCCATCACTTCATGAGAAAGAGATTGGGAAACAGTAGAAACAGTGTCATACTTTATTTTTGGGGGCTCCAAAATCACTGCAGATGGTGATTGCAGCCATGAAATTAGAAGATGCTTACTTCTTGGAAGGGTTAAGACCAACCTAGATAGCATATTAAAAAGTGGAGACATTTCTTTGCCAACAAAGCTCCATCTGGTCAAGGCTATGGTTTATCCAGTGGTCATGTATGGATGTACGAGTTGGACTGTGAAGAAAGCTGAGCACTGAAGAATTGATGCTTTTGAACTGTGGTGTTGGAGAAGACTCTTGAGAGTCCCTTGGACTGCAAGGACATCCAACCAGTCCATCCTAAAGGAGATCAGTCCTGGGTGTTCATTGGAAAGACTGATGCTGAAACTGAAACTCCAGTACTTTGGCCACCTGATGTGAAGAGTTGACTCATTGGAAAAGACCCTGATGCTGGGAGGGCTTGGGGGCAGGAGGAGAAGAGGATGACAGAGGATGAGATGGCTGGATGTCATCACCAACTCGATGGTCATGAGTTTGTGTAAGCTCCGGGAGTTGGTGATGGACAGGGAGGCCTGGTGTGCTTCGATTCATGGGGTCCCAAAGAGTCGAATACAGCTGAGCGTCTGAACGGAACTGAACTCTTTCTGAGCATTGTAAACACATTCCTAGGTCATACCAGAAGTGCCCTTAAGAAAAAACAGGCTGCAGGAAGATTTCTGAGATTGCTGGGTGCCATGCTGCACTTACCAAGATGATGTAGCATTCCACTGTAATTGGGCGAGCGGCTACGAGTTGCTAGCTGCTTACTTGCTTCAGAAATCCCAAAGGGTCTACCAAGTGATCACTGCCAGAAGTAAGAAACCAGCAGCTAAATGCATTTCCAGGTAGTTGTTATGCTCTACTGTTTTTGGCCAACTGAGAGAGAAAGGTGAATTTTGCCACCAAGGTCCACTGTCCATGTTCACACCTAGGATGTGTCCACTCAGGATCCAAGAATTTCCCAGACAGACCTAGGCACACTGAATCTCCACTACAGAGAAAACATGATGGAACTGACCTTTGGTTGTTGCTTTTCCTTTTCCTGTGAGTTTGGTGGCCTTCCCTATGGTCACACTATCAGGAGCAATTGCTAATGAAAAAGGACTTCCAACAAGTGTTTTCAAGCAGTATGTGACTCTATGGACATGGAATACTGGAAACCTACGTTCCATTGAGGAAGGAAATGTATTTATAGACAGTGTGTTTTCAAGAATCTGTCTATTAGGAACTGTCTAGCTTCAAAGATGTGAATTCTCCATATTTGCCCAGAGGACCTCAATTCCAAAGTCAGGGCAATGTGTTTTCCTGCACTTTTTGAGCTTTGTAAATACATTTCTTGGTCATACCAGGACTGCCCATGAGGAAACAGGCTCTCTATATGAGGAACTGTCTAGATACTAAGATATGAGACCTCTAGGTTGGTACAGAGGACCTAAATTTCAGAGCAAGGGCAGTGTGTTTTTGAGCATTTTATGAGCTTTGTAAACACATTTCTGAGTAACGCCAGGTCTGCTCATGAGAAAACAGGCTTCAGGTGTGTGTCTGAGGGTGCTGAGTACCATACTGTGCTTACCTATATGAGGTAACTTTCCATGGCAAATCGGCACGTGACCAGGAGTTGTGAGCCATCAACTTGCTTCAGAAATCTTGAATGGTGGACTAAAGTTTGCACTGTCAGAAGTAAGAAAAAAGTAATTGGGTGGATTTTCAAGCAATTGCTAGCCACACCTCTTTATGGCCCCAGAGAGATAAATACAAATTGTGCACCCTAGGCCCTTTATTCAGGTTCACACACGGGATGTGTTCCCTCGTGATTCAAGAAATTTCCAGACAGACCTTTGCTCCCCAGAGTTCTTCTACAGAGAAAACTGGTTGGAACAGCCATTTGGATGTTGCTTTGCCTTTCCCTGTGAGTGTGGGGCCGCTACTTATGGTCACAGCCTCAAGGAGATATTGCCACTGAAAATAGACTCGCAAGCAAGCACTTTTCAAGCAGAGTGTGACTCTCAGGTCGCAGAATGTGAAGAAAGCTATCTTCCTTTGAGGAAGGAAAGACGTCCACAGAGAGTGTGTTTTCAAACCTCTATCTTGCAGGAAATTTTGAGCTTCTAAAACATGAGACCAGCAGGTCTGCTGAGAGGACCTATATTCCTGAGTCAGGGCCGTGTGTCTCCCTGTAATTTCCGAGTCTGACAAACACATTCCTAGATCATAACGGTACTGACCATGAGAAAGCTGGCAGCAGGAGTGTGTCTGAAAGGGCTGAGTGCCTTACTGTGGTCAACTGTGTGAGGTGACATTCCAGTGACAGGCTCAAAGCTCCAAGGTGTGAGCCACCCGCTTGCTTCAGAAACCCCAAAAGGTAGAGCAAAGCTAGCTCTGTCAGAGGTAAGAAAAGAGCAATTGGACGGATTTTCAAGCTGTTGCTAGGCCGAACCACTTTAGGGCCCCCTGAGAGAAAAATGTGAATTGTGCCCTGTAGGTCAGGTATCCAGGTTCAAACACAGGGTGTGTCCCAGCAGGATCCAAGAATTTTCCACAGAACTAGGCTCACTAGACCTCTCCTGCTGGGAAAATGGGATGGAACAGACATTGGAAGTTGGTTTGCCCCTCCCTATTGTCACAGACTCAAGGAGAAAGTGCCCCTGAAAGATGACCTCAAGCAAGCACTTTTCAAGCAGTGTGTGACTCTCAGTTCACAGAATGCAGGGAAAGATATCTTCCCTCAAGGAAAGAAAGGCATCAAAAGAGAGTGTATTCTCAACCCTCTATCTTGCAGGAACTGTTTAGCTTCCCAGATGGGAGGCCTCCAGTAGTGCTCAGAGGAACTAAATTCCAGAGTCAAGGCCATGTTTCTCCCTGCACTTTCCAAGCCTTGCAAAGCCATTCCTAGGTTATACCAGTACTGCACATGAGGAAGCAGTCTGCGAGAGTGTGTCCAAGAGGGCTAGGTTCCTCACTATACTCACTTCAGCGAGGTGGCATTCCACTGTAAAAAGGCCCACAGCTGGGAGTTGAAATTCACCCACTTGCTTCAGAAATCAAAAAGGAAGGAGCAAATCTAGCTCTCTCAGAATCAAGAAAAGAGCAAGTGGATGGATTTTCAAGCTGTTGCTAGGCTACATTGCTTTAAGGTCCACAGAGAGAAACACAAATTGTGCCCCCTCATTCTGGTATCCTGGTTCACAAACAGGGTGTGTCCCCAAAGGATCCAAGAATTTTCCAGACAGACTTACGCTCACTAGAGTTCTCCTACAGAGAAAACGGGATGGAACAGACATTTAGATATTGCCTTGTCTTTCCCAGTGAGTGTGGAACCCCTCTGTTTGACTACAGCCCCAAGTGGAAATTACCATTGAAAACTCATGTCTAAGCGAGCACTTTTCAAGCACTGTGTGACTCTCAGTTCGCAGGATACTGGCAAACCTATATTTCTTCAAGGAAGGAGAGGCATCCACAGAGAGTGTGTTTTCAAACCTGTCCCTTGCAGGAACTCTTTAGCTCCTAAGACATGAACCCTCTAGTTCTGCTCAGAGGACCTAAATTCGAGAGCCTGTGCCCTGTGTCTTGGTGCATTTTCCCACCTTTCAAACACATATCTAGGTGATACTGGTACTGCCCTTGAGGAAGCAGACTGTGGGAATATGTCTCAGAGTGCTGGGTCCCTTACTGTGGTCACCTCTGTAAGGTGACACTCCAGTGTAAATAGGCCCAAAGATAGGAGTTGCGAGCCGCCCATGTGCTTCAGAAACCCCAGGGGTGGAACAAAGTTAGCTCTGTCAAAAGTAAGAAAATGGCAATTGGACGGATTTTCAAGATGTGGATAGGTTACACCACTTTAGGGCCACCCGAGAAAAATATGCAAATTTGAACCTGGGTGTCCAGATTAACGCACAGGGTGTTTCCCCACATGATCCAAGAATTTTTCAGACAGACCTAGGTTCACTGGAGCTCTCCTGCAGAGGAAACATACATCCAGAGTCTCCAGTGTGAACCCTCCAAAATCTATACCTGGTGTCACGAATCCACAGTCTCCAGGATGACCCTACCCTCAAGATCCTGTACCTGGGGTCACAAGTCCACTATTTCCATGTCGAGTCCACCTCCAAGAACTTGAACTTGTGGTCACATGTCCAGAGTCTTCAGGGTGACCCCACCTCCCCGAAGCTGCTGGTGTGAAGCATCCACAGTTTTAAGGATGGACCCAATTCCCAGAACCTGTAGCTGGGGTCACACTTCCAAATTCTAAGGGTTACCCCACCTCCCACACATTGAACCTGGTTTCCCATGTCCCTGTTAGCCAAGGTTACCCTCTCCATGACCCTGTAATGGGGATCACATGTCCATAGTCTGCTGTGTGTCGTCACTTCCCAGACCCTTCACCTAGAGTCACAATCACAGTTTCCAGGTTACTCCTTTGCAGACCCTGCACCTGGAGTCACTTATCCACAGTCTCCAGGGTGACTCATTCAAAACCCCACACTGGGGCTCACATGACCACAGTCTCCAGGGTGACCCAAGCACCCAGATCCTGCACCCAGGGTCACATATCCACAGGCTCCAGGGTGTACCTCTTGCAGACCCTGCACCTGGGGTCACATATCTACAGCCTCCAGTGTGATCCCCATCCCCAGACCTGATTTGGGTGAGAAATATCCATAGTCTCCAGACTCACACCTTGGATCACATATCCACAGTCTCCAGAGTCACACCTTGGGTCACATAGCCATAGTCAGCAGGGTGAACTCACCTCCCAGAGCCTGTACATGGTGTCAAATGTGCACATTCTCCAGGGTTACCACCCTTCCAACATGCTGTACCTGGGTCAAAAGCCCACACTCTCAAGGGTGACCCCCTCTCAGACCCTGTTCCTGGGGTCACATGTCCAGAATCTCCAGAATGATCTACCTCCAAGATGAAGCACCTGATGTCACATGTCAACAGTCTCCAAGGTGACCCCGTCCTCAGAATCTGCACCTGTGGTTACATTTCTCCAGTCTGCAGGATGACCCCCAATCTCAGTATTTGTATTATGTGTCACATGTACATAGTCACCAGGGTAACCACTGCAGGCCCTTTTTCTGACATAACATTTCCACAGACTCCTGAAGAACTCCCTTCCCAGACTCTGAACCTGGGATCCTACCTCCAGGGTCTCGAGGGTGATGCCCTCCCCTGTCCCTTCACCTGGTGTCAAACATCCACAGTCTCCATGGTAACATCCACACCAAAGTCTGATATTGGGGACACAGATCCATAGTCTTCTGGGTCGCAACCCCTCCCAGATCATGCACCTGGTCTCACATGTCCTCAGTCTCCAGGTTGACACCCCTCCCAGACACTGCAGCTGGGGTTACACATCCACAGTCTCCAAGGTGAACCCACCTCACTGACTATTGTACCTCTGGCCACATGGCCTCAGTCTCCAGGGTGACCCTATATCTCAGACACTGTACTTGAGGTTACATATCAACGGTGTCCAGGATGACACCTCTCCCCAGACCCTGTACCTGGGGTCGCATTTGCACAGTCTCCAGGGCGATGCTATATCCCCAACCCTGTACCTGGGGTCACAGGTCGCAGTCACCAGGCTTTCCCCACCCTCAAGAGCCTTTACCTGGGGTCATACGTCCACAGACTCCAGGGTGACTCCCTCCCAGACCCTTCACCTGGCATCCTATGTCCACAGTCTCCTGTGTGATATCACTTCCCAGACCCTATACCTGTGGTCACAGATCCACAGTCTCCATGGTGATCCCCTTCCCAGACCCTGTAATTTGGATCCCATGTCCTCAGTCTCCAGTGTGACACCACCTCTCATACCTTGTACTTTGGTGACTTGTCCACAGTTTCCAGGATGACCCAAACGGTGCATGTGGAGTCACATGTCCACATTCTGCAAAGTGACCCCAGTCCCTAACCCTGAACCTTAGTCACACAGCCACAGTTTCCAGAATGACCTCACTCCAGACCCTGCACATAGGGTCACACCTCCACCTTCTCCATATTGACCCCCTCCTTGAACTTCTATCAGGTTTCACACATGCACCAGCTCCACAGTGACCACCACCAGATCCTGTACCTGTGGTCAGGGTCCGCAGTCTGCAGGGTGAGACCATTTTGTACCTTAAACCTTGGTTCACCTAGCCAGTCTCCAGGGTCATCCCTGCCAAACCTGCACCTGGGGTCACATGTCCATACTCTCCATGGTGACATCCCCCAGGCCCTGTACTGCTGCTGCTGTTGCTGCTGCTGCTAAGTCATGCCAGTCGTGTCCAACTCTGCGACCCCGTAGATGGCAGCCCACCAGGCTCCCCCATCCCTGAGATTCTCCAGGCAAGAACACTGGAGTGGGTTGCCATTTCCTTCTCCAAAGCATGAGAGTGAAAAGGGAAAATGAAGTCACTCAGTCATGTCTGACTCTTAGGGACCCCATAGACTGCAGCCTACCAGGCTCCTCCATCCATGGGATTTTCCAAGCAAGAGTACTGGAGTGGGTTGCCCACTCCAGTACCTAGTGTCATATATCTGCACAGACCCTATACGTAGTGTCATATATCCACAGTTTCCCGGGTTACCCCACTTCCCATATCATGCACCTGGGATCACATGCTCAGTCTGCAAGGTGACCCCGATCCCATTCCTGTACCTTGTGTCACAAGTCCACAGCCACCAGGATGGCCCCACCCTCAAGATCCCATACCTGGGGTCACACTCCTGTCTCCAGTGTGATCTCACCTCCCAGAAACTTTACCTGGGGATAAACGTCTACTGTTTTTAGGATGGTCCCAACTCCCTGAAACGGTACCTGGAGTCACTCTTCCATAGACATTGAGGCTGTTCCATGCCCCTGGTCCACAGGGTTACACCCTCCAAGACCCTGTAATGTGGTTTACATGTCCACAGTCTCCTGTATGTCATCACTTCCCAGAACCTTCACCTGCAGGCACACAAACAGAGGTTCCAGGATGACTCCCTCATAGACCCTGCACTTGGAGCCACATATCCACAGTCTCACAGGTGACTCATCCAAATCACTGTACCAGGGCTCACATAACCACAGTCTTCCAGATGCTGGACTATTGACCCCAGCACCCAGTGTCACATGTTCACAGATTCTAGCATGGCCTCACACTCCAGACACTGTACCTTGGGACACATACCCACAGTCTCTAGGGTGAACACCCTCCTAGACACTGTACATGGTGTCACATGGGCACATTCACCAACTCCCAAACCCTGTACCTAGGGTCACACGTAGATAGTCTCAGGGTGACCCCACTTGCCAGAACTTGCACCTGGGTTCATATGTCCGCAGCGCCCAGGGTAACACCACCTGTCAAACAATTGTACTCGGTTCAAACACCCACTGGTTCTAGGGTGACACCAATTCCAAGCCCGTGAACCTAGCTAGGGTCACACATCCATGGTCTCCTGGGTGGCAACCCCTCCCAGATCATGCACCAGGTCTCACACCTCCGCAGTCTCCAGGGTGACTACACCTCACAGAATATTGTAATTCTGGTCACATTGCCCCAGTCTCCAGGGTGACCCCGTATCTCTAACCCTCTACCTGGGGTTACATGTACATGTTGGCCAGGAATACACGCCTCCCCAGACTCTGTACACGTGATTACATTGGCACAGTTGCCAGGGTGACTCCAACTTCCCCACCCTATACCTGGGGTCACATGTCCAGAGTCTCCTGGATTTACCCACATTCAAGGGCTAGTAACTGGGATCACATGTCCACAGTCTCGAGGCTTTCCCCACCCACAAGTGCCTGTACCCAGGGTCACACGTCAACTGACTCCAGGGTGACTCCCTCCCAGACCGTTCACCTGGCATCCCATGTCCCTAGACTTTTGTGTGATGTCATTTCCCAGACTCTGCACATGTACTAACAGATTCACAGGCTCCGTGGTGACCCCCTTCCTGGTCTCTGTAACTTGGGTCACATGTTCTCAGTATCCGGTGTGACCCGACCTCTCATGCCCTATACCTTTGGTGACTTGGCCACAGATTCCAGGGTAACCCTCCCCTGCCAGACCCTGTGCTTATTTACACACATCCACAATCTCCAGGATGTTCACCCTCCCATACCCTGCACCTGGAGTCACATGTCAACAGTTTCCAGCGTGAACCCCACTTTGCCCACTGCACCTGGGCTCACATATCCACATCATGCAGGGTGACACCCCTTCCAGACCATTTTCCTGCCATTAAATGCCTGCAGTCCCCAGAGTGACCCCGTACCTCCCAGACACTGTACCTGAGGTCACATATACAGAGTTTCCTGGATCACCCCCATCCTAGACCCTGTACCTGTGTTCAGATATCCTAGTGTCTTGGGGGACCCAGGTCAGACCTTGCATCTAGGGTCGAATGCCCACTATCCAGGATGACTTGCCTCCCCAATCAGTGCATCTGGGGTCATATGTCCACAATCTTCAAAGTGACCCCATCCCCTAACCCTGCACCTTACTCACACATCCACAGTCTCCAGAGTGATGTCCACTGTCTCACGGGTGACCTCTTCCCTGAACTTGTTCCAGATTTCACACGATCACCAATGCCACAGTGACCACCAGCAGATCCTGAACTTGTGGTCACAGTTCAACAGTCTGCCTGATGAGACCCATTTTGTACCCTGAACCTTGTGAACCTGCACCTGGGATCACAAGTCCATATTCTCCATGGTGTCATCCCCCAGACCCTGTACCTAGTGTCATATATACAGTCTCCTGGACTTCCCCACTTCCAATACCATGCACCTGTGATCACACATCCACAGTATCCAGGGTGATCCCCCTCCTAAAACTGTACCTGGTGTCACAAGTCGACAGACTCCAGGATGACTCTACCGTTAAGACCCTGTACCTAGGGTCACAAGTCCACTGTTTCCAGGGTGAGACCCCTCCCAGACTCTGCACTTGGGGTCACTTGTCGAGAGTCTCCAGGGTGACCCCACCTCCCAGAAACTGTACCTAGGGTGAAACATCCACAGTCACTCAGGTTGGCCCCAATTCCCAGAACCTGTACCTGGGGTCCCACTTCCATAGTCTCGGTTACCACACGCCAAGACATTTAACATGGTGTCCCATGATCTTGGATGCCAGGGTTACCCCCTCCAAGACCCTGTAATGGGGTCACATGTTCACAGTCTCCAGAGTGTCGTCACTTCCCAGACCCTCCACCTGGAGTCACACAAACACAGGTTCCAAGGTGACTCCCTCGCAGGCCCTGCACCTGGAGTCACATATTCACAATCTCACCTTGGGGAATCCCATTCAGACCCTGGATCTACGGTCACGTATCCAGTCTCCAAGGTGATTTGCCTCCCAAATGGTGCATTTGAGGTCACATGACCACAATCTTCAAAGTAAACGCGTCCCCTAACCCTGCATCTAAGTCACACGGCAAATAGTTTCCAGAGTGACCTCAACCCAGACCCTGAAACGAGGGTCACATGTACACAGTCTTGGAGGGTGACCCCCTCCGTGAACTTGTACTAGGTTTCATACGTCCATCATCGCCACAGTGACTACCACCAGATCCTGTACCTGTGGTCATAGATCCACAGTCTACAGGGTGAAACCCTTTTCCTACCCTGAACTTTGGGTCACACGACCACAGTCTCCAGGGTGACCCCACCCAAACCTGCACCTGGGGTCACATGTCCACACTTTCCATGGGGACATACCTGAGGCCCTGTACCTACTGTCATATATCCACAATCTCCTAGGTTACCAAACTTCCCATACCATACACCTGTGATCACATGTCCACAGTCTCGAAGGTGGCCCCCTGTATAACCTGTACTTGGTGTCACAAGTCCACAGCCTCCAGGTGACCCCACCCTCAAGATCCTGTATCTGGGGTCACAAGTCCACTTTTTCCATGGTGAGTCTACCTCCCAGACCCTGCATTTGGGGTCACATGTCCAGAGTCTTCAGGGTGACCCCACCTCCCAGAAACCATACCTCGGGTGAAATGTCCACCATTTTCAGGATGGCACCAACTCCCAGAACCTGTACCTGGGGTCACACTTCCATACTCTCAGGGTATCCCCACCTCCCAGACATATAACCTTGCATCCCATGACCCTGGCCACAAAGGTTCCCCCCTCCAAGACCCTGTAATAGGGGTCACATGTCCACAGTCTCCTGTTTGTCAAAACTTTGTAGACCTCACCTGGAGTCACACAAACACAGGTTCCATGGTGACTCCCTTGCAGACTCTGCACCTGGAATCACATATTCACAGGCTCCAGGGTGACCCCCTCGGAAATCCTGTACCCGAGATCACATATCTACAGTCTCCAGGGTGAATCCCATCCCCACAAACTGTCTGAGCAGAATCATCCAGTCTCCCATGAGACCCCAATGTCAAGAACTCATCCCTTGTGCTAGAAGTCTACATTCTCCAGGCTGACATTATTTCCCACACCCTGCACCTTGGGTAGCATATTCACAGTCTCCAAGGTGACCTTACCTCCCAGACCCTTTACCTGGGGTCACATGTGCAAATTATCCAGGATTCCCGCCACTCCAACACCCTGCACCTGGGTCAAAAGCCCACAGTCTCAAGGGTGACCTCCTATCTGACCATGTTCCTGAGGTACATGGCCAGAATCTCCAGGATGATCTTGAAAGGTATTGCTGAACCACGCAAAGACACTGGAATTCTTGGCCTCCAGAGGAGATGAATTCAATTCAGGTCCAGAGACGAGGCTTGATTGCTTAGAGCTTTTGTGTAATAAAGTTGTATTAAAGTATAAAGGAGATAGAGAAATCTTCTGACATAGGCATCAGAAGAGGGCAGAAAGAGTAGCCCCTTGCACGTGTTAGCAATGGAATTATATGGCTCAAATGGTAAAGCATCTGTCTGCAATGCTGGAGACCCAGGTTAGATCCCTGGGTCAGGAAGATCTCCTGGAGAAGGAAATGGCCACCCACTCCAGTACATTTGCCTGGAAAACCCCATGGACAGAGGAGCCTGGTAGGCTACAGTCCATGGGGCCACAAAGAGTTGGACATGACTGAGCAACTTTACTTTACTTTTAATTAGTTATTCATATCAGTTCAGTTCCGTTCAGTCGCTCAGTCATGTCTGACTCTTTGGGACCCCATGAATCACAGCACGCCAAGCCTCCCTGTCAGTCACCAACTCCCGGAGATTTCTCAAACTCATGTACATCGAGTCGGTGATGCCATGCAGCCATCTCATCCTCTGTCATCCCCTTTTCCTCCTGTCCCCAATCCCTTACAGCATCAGGGTATTTTCCAATGAGTCAGCTCTTCGCACCAGGTGGCCAAATTATGGGAGTTTCAGCTTCAGAATCAGTCGTTCCAATGAACACCCTGGACTGATCTCCTTTAGGATGTACTAGTTGGATGCCCTTGCAGTTCAAGGAACTCTCAAGAGTTCTCTCCAACACCACAGTTCAAAAGCATAAACTCTTCGGTGCTCAACTTTCTTCACAGTCCAATTCTCACATCTGTACATGACCACTGGAAAAACCATAGCCTTGAACAGAGGGACCTTTGTTGGCAAAGTAGTGTCTCTGCTTTTTATTATGCTATCTAGGTTGGTCATAACTTTCCTTCCAAGGAGTAATTTTCTTTTAATTTCATGGCTGCAATCACCATCTGCAGTGATTTTGGAGCCCAAAAAGATAAAATCTTACACTGCTTCCACTGTTTCCCCATCAATTTCCCATGGAGTGATGGGACCTGTTGCCATGATCTTAGTTTTCTGAATGTTGAGCTGTAAGCCAACTTTTTCACTCTCCTCTTTCACTTTCATCAAGAGGCTTTTTAGTTCTTCTTCACTTTCTGCCATAAGGGTGGTGTCATCTGCATGTCTGAGATTATTGATATTTCTCTTGGCAATCTTAATTCCAGCTTGTGCTTCTTCCAGCCCAGCATTTCTCATGATGTACTCGGCATATAAGTTAAATAAGCAGGGTGACAACGTACAGTCTTGACGTACTCCTTTTTCTATTTGGAACCAGTTTGTTGTTCCATGTCCAGTTCTAACTGTTGCTTCCTGACCTGCATACAGGTTTCTCAAGAGGCAGGTCAGGTGGTCTGGTAGTCCCATCTCTTTCAGAATTTTCCACAGTTAATTGTGATCCACACAGTCAAAGGCTTTGGTGTAGTCAATAAATCAGAAATAGATTTTTTTTTCTGGGACTCTCTTGCTTTTTCAATGATCCAGCAGATGTTGGCAGTTTGATCTCTGGTTCCTCTGCCTTTTCTAAAGCCAGCTTGAACATCTGGAAGTTCACAGTTCACGTATTGCTGAAGCCTGGCTTGGAGAATTTTGAGCATTACTTTACTAGCGTGTGAGATGAGCATAATTGTGTGGTATTTTGAGCATTCTTTGGGATTACCTTTCTTTCTATTTGGAATGAAAACTGACCTTTTCCAGTCCTGTGGCCACTGCTGAGATTTCCAAATTTGCAGGCATTATGAGCGCAGCACTTTCACAGCATCATCTTTCAGTATTTGAAATACTTCAACTGGAATTCCATCAACTCCACTAGCTTTGTTCTTACGATGCTTTCTAATTGCCACTTGACTTCACACTCCAGGATGTCTTGCTCTAGGTGAGTGATCACACCGTTGTGATTATCTGGGTCATGAAGATATTTTCTACAGTACTTCTGTGTATTCTTGCCACATCTTCTTAATAGCTTATGCTTCTGCTAGGTCCATAGCATTTCTATCTTTTATCAAACCCAGTTTTGCATGAAGTGTTCCCTTGGTATCTCTAATTTTCTTGAAGAGATCTCTACTCTATCCCATTCAGTTCTTTTCCTGATTCACACGTGATGCACACAAGGTGCACATGAGGTGCACACGTGATGCCCACGTGATGAACACGTGATGCACACCTGATGCTCATGTGATGAACATGTGGTGCACAAGTGAGGCACACGTGATGAACACGTGATTCACACGTGATGCACATGTAATGAACAGGTGATGCACACGTGATTCACACGTGATACACATGTGATGAACACGTGATGCACACATAACACACACGTGATGAATACGTGATGAACAAGTGATTCACAGGTGACGCACACGTGGCGCACACGTGACGAACACGTGTTGCACAAGTGATGCACATGTGATGGACATATGATTCACACGTGAAGAACTCGTGACGCACATGTGATGAACACGTGCCTCACACATGATGAACATGTGATGCACACGTGATGAAAACATGATGCACACGTCACACAGACGTTGTGAACAAGTGAACAACACGTGAGGCACATGTGACTCACACGTGATGAACACGTGATGCACACATAACCCATATGTGATGAATACGTGATGCACACATGACACACACGTGACGCACATGTGATGCACACATGATGGACACGTGATCAACACGTGACACACACGTGATGAACACATGATTCACACATGACGCAAACTTGATGCACACGTGATGCGCACGTGACGAACACGTGACGCACACGTGTCGCACATGTGATGCACATGTGATGCACACGTAACACGTATGTGATGAATATGTGATGCAGACGTGACACACACGTGACGAACACGTGACGCACACATGACGAACATGTGATGCACACGAGACACACATGTAACTCACACGTGATGTACACATGATGGACACGTGATGAACACGTGACACACACGTGACGAACACGTGATTCACACGTGACGCAAACTTGATGCACACGTGATGAACACGTGACGAACACATGTCGCACACATGATGAACTCGTGACGCACACGTAACGCACACGTGATGGACACGTGATGCACCAGTGACGCACACGTGATGGACACGTGATGCACACATGACGCACCCGTGACGCACACGTGATTCCCACGTGCACACACGTGATGCACACGTGACACACAAGTGACGCACATGTGATGAACACGTGATTCACCCGTCATGGAAACGTGACACACACCTGATGAACACGTGACTCACACGTGATGGACATGTCACCCACACGTGATGCACACGTGATGCACACGTGACACACATGTGACACACACATGATGGACACGTGATTCACACTTGATGCACACGTGATTCACACGTGATTCACTCATTTCAACTCGAGATGAGGCCCGATTCCCCTTCATTGGCTCCAGAGCCATCCCACTTTCCCCATCAAACACGACAAGGCGCTTGACTTCCTTTAGGCAACTCCAGGGAATCCCCGAGAACACTGTCATAAGTCTAGAGGAACACCAAGCGTAACACAGCAACTCGAGGAAAGCGCCATGTACCCCAAATCGTCTCGAGATTAGAGTTGATTTCCTGGCTTCAACTCAAGAGGTATGCCAACTTTCCACAAGCACCTCTAGAGGAGGCTTCTCTCAGCAATAGGTATGTAAGTTGGACCCTGAGTTTGCTGCCTGAAGTGGAATGGGCCCCGAGATGCCCTGACTCAAAAGAAGGCCCGATTTCTCTGCAGTGGCTTTAATGCAGGCTCGTCTTTCATCTCACCAGATGAAAGGATGTCTGAATCCCCTGTGGAGACCCTAGAGAAAGCCCTAGTTCCCCATCTCATCTCGACAGGAGGCCTCACATGACTTTGATACCTAGAGAGGCACCAAGAGTTCATTGCTTCAAGAGGTGACGATGCCTGACTCCTCTTGAAAAGTGATAGGAATCCCAATATCCATGTCACAAGTGGAAAGGGATTTTGGGTCTCCCGCCTCATCTCCAAAAGCGTCCCTATTGCCTGCCAAGCCTCGAAGAGATTCCCGAGGTGTCCCTCTTAACTAGACAGGAGTCCTGACATAGCTGAACAAATCCAAGTTTTGAAGGGCCATCCCCACCGTAACTCGAGAATATACCCCAGGATCCCACCGCAACTCGAGAAAAACCATGATACTTCTCCCTGGCCACGAGATGAGCCCCGGTTCCTCTGCATTGCATGCAGAGCAATTCTGTGTTCCCCATCAAACATGTAAGGAGCCTTGACTTGCTTGATGGGACACCAGAGAGTACCCAAGAACACTGTAACAAGTCTAGAGTGACCGTGAGGTTAGTGCAGAAACGGGAAATAGATCCGTCTACCCCAAATCAACTCGAGATGCTGCCCCATTCCCCTGCATTGGCTCCAGAGTCATTCTGCGTTCCCCATCAAACACAAGTGGCATGACTTCATTAAGCAACTCCAGAGATTCCCCGAGAACACTGTCCCAAGTGTAGAGGAACACCAGGTACAACACAGCAACTCGAGGAAAGCCCCATGTGCCCCAAATCGTCTTGAGATTTAGAGCTGATTTCCCTGCTTCGACTCAAGAGGTATGCCAACTTTCTGCAAGCACCTCAAGAGGAGGCTTCTCTCAGCAATATGCATGTGAGTTGGACCCTGAGTTTGCTTCCTGAAGTGGAATGAACACCAAGATGACCTGACTCAAAAGAAGGCCAGATTTCCCTGCAGTGGCTTTAATGTAGGCTCGTCTTTCATCTCACAAGATGAAGGGATGTCTGAATCCCCTGTGGAGGACCTAGAGGAAACCCTATGTCCCCGCCTCATCTCGACAGGAGGCCTCACATCCCTTTGACATCCCGAGAGGCACGCGGAGTTCAATGCTTAGAAGGTGACGATGCCTGACTCCTCTTGAAATGTGATAGGGATCCCAATATCACTGTGGCAACTGGAATTGGACCCAGGGTCTCCCGCCTCACTTCAAGAAGCGTCCCTATTGCCCTGCCAAGCCTCAAAGAGATTCCTGAGGTGTCTCTCATAACTAGACAAGAGTCCTGATGTCGCTTAACAAACAGGAGTTTTGAAAGTCTATCCCCACCTTAACTCGAGAATATGCCCCACGTTCCCACCGCAACTTGAGATAAACCATGAGACTTCCCCCTGGCCGCAAGATGAGGCCTGATTGCTCTGCATTGCAGAGCAATTCCGTGTTCCCCATCAAACACGTAAGGAATCTTGACTTGCTTGATGGCATTCCAGAGAGTCCCCAAGAACACTGTCACAAGTCTAGAGGGACCCTTGTGTCACCGCAGCAATGCGAAATAGCTCCATACTGCAAATCAACTCGAGCCGAGGCCCAATTCCCCTGCATTTGCTCCAGAGCCATCCCGTGTTCCCCATCAAACAGGAGTAGTGGCTTTACTTCCTTTAGGCAACTCCAGAGATTCCCCGAGAACACCGTCCCAAGTCTGGAGGAACACCAGTTGCAACACAGCACCTCGAAGAAAGCCCCATGTACCCCAAATCGTCTCGAGATTAGAGCTGATTCCCTGGCTTTGACTCAAGTGGTATGCCAACTTTCCACAAGCACCTCTAGAGGAGGCTTCTCTCAGCAATAGGTATGTGAGTTGGACCCTGAGTTTGCTGCGTCAAATGGAATGGACACCGAGATGCCCTGACTCAAAAGAAGGCCTGATTTCCCTGCAGTGGCTTGAATGGAGGCTTGTCTTTCATCTCACCAGACAATGGGATGTCTGAATCCCTTGTGGAGACCCTAGAGAAAGCCCTAGTTCCCCTCCTCCTCTCGACAGGAGGCCTCACATGCCTTTGACACCTAGAGAGGCACCAAGAGTTCATTGCTTCAAGAGGTGACGATGCCTGACTCCTCTTGAAAAGTGATAGGAATCCCAGTATCCCTGTGGCAACTGGAAAGGGACCCTGGGTCTCCCGCCTCACCTCTAGCAGCGTCCCTATTGATGTGTCAACCCTCGAAGAGATTCCTGAGGTGTCCCTCATAACTAGACAGGAGTCCTGACGTCGCTGAACAAACACGACTTTTGAAGGGCCATCCCCGCTGTAACTCGAGAATATACTCCAGGTTCCCAGCGCAACTCGCGAAAAAGCATGAGACATCCCCTCGCCACTATATGAGGCCAGATTCCTCTGCATTGCGTGCAAAGCAATTCCGTTTTCCCCATGAAATGCGTAGGAGCCTTGACTTGCTTGATGGAACTCCAGAGAGTCCCCAAGAACACACTCACAAGCCTAGAGGGACCCTGAGGTCACTGCAGCAACGCGAAATAATTCTGTGTACACCAAATCAACTGTAGATGAGGCCCGATTCTGCCACATTAGCTCCAGAGAAATTCCGCTTTCCCCATCAAGCAAGACAAGTTGCTTCACTTTCTTTAGGCAACTCCAGAGACTCCCCGAAAACACCGTCCCATGTCTCGAGGAACACCAGGTTCAGCACAGCAACTTGAGGAAAGCTCTATGTACCCCAAATCATCTCGAGATGAGAGCAGATTCCCAGGATTCAACTTAAGAGGTATGCCAACTTTCCACAAGCACCCCAAGAGGAGGCTTCTCTCATCAATAGATATGGGGGAGGGACCCTGAGTTTGCTGCCTCAAGTGGAATGGAGTCCGAATGCCCTGACAAGAAAGAAGGCCGGATTTCCCTGCAGTGGCTTGAATGCAGGTTCGTCTTTCATTGCACAAGATGAAGGGATGTCTGAATCCAATACGGAGACCCTAGAGAAAGCCTTAAGTCCTGGCCTCATCACGCCAGGAGGTCTCACATCCCTTTGACATGGAGGTAGGCGGAATTCAATGTTTCAAAAGGTGATGACGCCTGACTCCTCTTGAAAATTGATAGGAATCCCAGTCTCACTGTGGCAACTGGAAAGGAACCCTGGGTCTCCCGCCTCACATTGAGAAGCGTCCCTATTGCCCTGCCAAGCCTCGAAGAGATTCCTGAGGTGTCCCTCGTAACTAGACAGGAGTCCTGACGTCGCTGAACAAACATGAGTTTTGAAGGGCCATCCCCGCCGTACCTGGAGAATATACCCCAGGTTCGCGCCGCAACTCGAGAGAAACCATGAGACTGCCTTCTCGCCGCGAGATGAGGCTTGATTCCCCTGCATTGCATGCAGAGCAATTCCGTGTTCCCCATCAAATACGTAAGAAGCCATTACTTGCTTGATGGAATTCCAGAGAGTCCCCAAGAACACTGTCTCAAGTCCAGAGGGACCCTGATGTCACTGCAGCAATGGGAAATAGCTTCGTGTATCCCAAATCAACTCGAGATGAGTCCCTATTCCACTGCATTGGCTTCAGAGCCATCCCGTGTTCCGCATCAAACACGACAAGTGGGTTGGCTTCCTTTAGGCAACTGCAGAGATTCCCCGAGAACACTGTCCCAAGTCTAGAAGAACACCAAGTTCAGCACAGCAACTCGAGGAAAGCTCCATGTACCCCAAATCATCTTGAAATGAGAGCTGATTCCCTGGCTTCCACTCAAGAAGTATGCCACCATTCCACAAGCACAATCAGAGGAGGTGTCTCTCAGCAGTAAGTATGTGGGAGGGACCCTGAGTTTGCTGCCTCAAGTGGAATTGACCCTGAGACGCCCTGACTCGAAAGAAGGTCCGATTTCCCTACAGTGGCTTGAATGCAGGCTCATCTTTCATCTCACAGGATGAAGGGATGTGTGAATCCCCTATGGAGAGCATAGAGAAAGTCCTAGGTCCCCGCCTCTTATCGACAGGAGGCCTCACATCCCGTTGACACCTCGAGAGGCATGCAGAATTCAATGATTCAAAAGGTGATGATGCCTGACTCCTCTTGAAAATTGGTAGGAATCCCAATATCCCTATGGCAACTGGAAAGGGACCCTGGGTCTCCCTCCTCACCTCGAGAAGTGTGCTGATTGCCCTGCCAAGCCTCAAGGAGATTCCTGTGTCCCTCATATCTAGACAGGAGTCCTCAAATTGTCCAAGAACACTAGAGCAAACAAGCCCATTCATAACTGGTAAAGATTGAAATAGACACCTGGCCACGGAGGGTATACTGATAGTAAACTCTCCTACAGAAACATACTCAAGATACTGGTGGGATGCATGCACAGCCCCCTTTGGAAGACAGTCTGACAGTTGTTTCAGTAACCACATGGGACAAGCACTGAATTCCATACATGACAAGTGGTGGAAGCCAGGTATCTTACCTTTGGAATGGTAAGTTATGGATAAACAAAAGGAAAGGTTACAAGATTCATGGAGACATCATCACAAATTACCCTCAACTGAATATATAAGCTGGAATACATGTATATATTTCGAAATATTGTCAGCTGAGCATATTTAGCTCCTACATGTATGTTTTAAATATCACTCTATAATGAAAAAGAACAGGGAATGTCCCTGGTGGCCCAGTGGTAAAGGATCTGCCTACCAATGCAGGGAACACTGGTTCAACCCCTGGTCCTAGAGGATTCCACATGCCCAGGGGCAACTAAGCCCCCGTACAACTATTGAAGTACTTGCATGCTCCAGAGCCCAAGTTCTGCAACCAGAGAAAGCACTGCAATGAGAAGCCATGGCAAGTCAACTAGAGGGTAGCCTCTGCTCACTACAACTAGGCATCTAGCTACAAAGACCCAGCATTGTCAAAAATAATTCAGTGTTTAAAAAAAAGGACAGAAATTCTTTGAATAAACGATTGAGACTAGGGGCGAGACAGTAAATATATAAGCTAGGATAATCTTAAAGTATGAGGAAGTAAAGAAAGTAAAGACAACTATCAAGCTGTCCAAGCTGATAAAAATGAATGATTACACAGTTTTATCTGTATACACTAGCAAATAATAATCTGAAAAGGAATTTAAAAAAACAATTTCCTTTTGATAGTGTCAACATTAATAAAATATTTTGCCGTGGGTGTAATGAGGATGACAAGACTGGCACATTGGAAATTATACACGATTGCTGAAAAATATCCTGAATACATGCACAGATATTCCATAGCGATGGAAAGACTTAAGATGGCAATACCATGGAATGCATCTTCAATCTGAAATGAAGATTCAATATGAATTACAAAAGACTGAAAGGTCATTGCTGAACCACAAAAGGCGCCAGGATTTTTGGCCTCCAGAGGAGAAGAATTCAATCCAGGGCCAGTTGACAAAGCTTGATCGCTCAGAGCTTTTGTGTCATAAAGTTTTATTAAAGTATAAAAGAGATAGAGAAACCTGCTCACATAGACATCAGACGGGGGCAGTAAGAGTACCCCCTGCTAGTCTTTAGGCAGATGTTATACAGCCACTAGCAGTCTGCTAATGAAAGAAAGGCAATGTCTCAAAGAATGACACCAGGCCCCTCACCCACAACATGCATTGAGATAATATTGGCAGCAGGTGAGTCATCCCGGGCCATAGAATGATTGACATGAATTTTGAAGAAAGGCAGATTTCCAAGCAAATATATCATTTCATTAACATAGATTAGGAGAACAGGTATGAGTAAAACATATTGGTTTGTCAAGTCGGTTCTGAGCCTTTAGGGGGAACCGACCTGAAGACAGAGTCTAGCAGAAATACGTAGTATATTAACATAGCTTAAGACAAACCTTTCCTTAAGACAAAATGCATTGCTTAGCTGAAGGTTTGAGAAAAGTTAAGTTCAGGTGGAGCCAGGAGTCGTCATAGCAACACAAAATTTTAAGAGAAACCTCTTAAATTTGTATTGAGAAGGGGAAAAAATGTAGCACTCGTTTCGTTCCTCCAGCTGCTTGAGAGATGAAAAAACGTCTGACACTTGCAGCCTATTCCCTCTGTCTGGAGACCCCTGGCCTTCCTGCCTATTACCCTCTCCAGGCCTTTAGGAAGCAATATACAAGCTGACCCTAACATACACGTGGAATAACAAGGGACTCCAAAGAATCCAAACAATCACATGAGTCTGCAGTTCAAAGGTCCTATGGTATGCTGTGCTAAGTCGCTTCAATCACGTCTGACTGTCAGAGCCCACCAGGCTCCTCTGTCCATGGGAATTTTCCAGGCAAGAATACTGGAGTGGGCTGGGTGCCCTCCTCCAGGGGATCTTCCCAACCCAGGGATAGGATTCCTGCATTGGCAGGTAGGTTCTTTACCACTAGCACCACCTGGGGAAAAAGTGCCTAAAGGAGATCATGGAAACCCATTTAGGAAAAGGGACTCAGAGGAAAGACAGTGAGGGAAGGAAACTCTTAGTCACACTCAGAGAAGCCCAGCAGGTAGTTCTGCAGGTGGAAGAGGAGGAGGAAGCATGCTGGAGCTGTGTAGAAGATGAAAGAGGGAACTAAAGCAGCGGCCCCCAACCTCTAGGATCTAATGCCTGATGATCTGAGGTGGAGCTGGTGAAATAATAATAGAAATAAGAGTTTGATCACTCAGCCATGTCCAGCCCTTGGTAGCCCACCAGGCTCCTCAGTCCATTGAATTCTTCAGGCAAGAATACTGGAGTGGGCTGTCATTTCCTTCTCCAGGGGATTTCCCTGACCCAGGGATTAAACCCGGGTCTCCCTCATTGCAGGCAGACTCTTTACCAACTGAGCCTCCAGGGAACAGAAACAGAAATAGAGTGCACAATAAATGGACTGCACTTGAAACATCCCAAAACCTTGCCCCACCCCTGTCTGTCAAAAAATTGTCTTCCAAAAAAACTCCCAAGGTCAAGGAAGGAACTTCAAGTGTACTCAGCTGTCCTAGATTGCTGGTTTAGGGAGATGCTGAAGTGGGGATGTCCCAAGAGGTAGACCCTCCCTTGTGTGGAGTCTGCAATAGACCTCTGATAGCCTTGGTGATGATCAGAGAGATTTGTTTCATTTTTTAAAAATATCCTTGTGGGTACCAACTGGGACCATCACTGTTCTAATATACCTCATAGTGTTGCTGACACTACAGATACAATTGTGTGACATTGAACTTATTCAATAAAAATGATGAAGCATCTGCCCTGTGCCCAGCACTTTCCAAGGGCTGGGAAGTACAATGAAAATACTCCATAAGATGCACAGCTGGTAGGCACATTCTTTCAAAAAGCCTTTTTCATTTCCACCAATAGTTTATTCTCAATGTCAACCCTTGCCACTTAATGACCATGCTGGGTAGGAAGCTCATTAAAAACCCAGGAGCCAGTGTTCCTGGAAGGATATCCCATTCTCCCTTGGACAGTCCTCCGCCCTCTCCGACTCTCAGTTTCCTCATCTGCGAAATCATGGACAACTGACTATAATTCATCACCGGAACCCAAGCCTATTGAGGGGGAGGGGAAATATTACTCCAAGGCCTGGATGATAGACCAGATTGAAAGAAAAATATGCCATTTCTGGTTTTCAGTCAAACAGACAAATACAATGAAGAAAGGAGTCCCTGGCCCTGTGGGATTTGCCTAGGGGTCTAGTCTGGGAAATTCTTACACATCAGGAGATGGCTCTGAGCTGGATTTCCACAAACAAGAACATCCATGCAAAGGACAAGCCTGCAGAGCTCTGTGCCCATTGGTCACAAGAGACTGCCTCCCGATGGCCAGCAGCATTTACAAGTGACCTCCTAAGACCTTCACCAAACTCCTGGGGCACCTCTGGCTTTTCTGTTTCCCTCACTTTTCTGACCCTTTTCTTTAAAAAATGCACATTTCTTCATAGAATGCCACAGTGGAAGGAAAATAGGCCTTCAAGTTTGAGGCCTCAATTTGCAGAAAACTTGGAGCTGCTTGTTTTTTTGTTTTTTTGTTTTTTTTTTAATTAAAGCACCACATAAATTAAAAATTTTACACGTTCTAATTATTCAGTTCCAAAACACCAAACTTATTGCACAGGGTCCCCATGGAAAGGCCCCCTCTCAGCAGGACAGCCACAGATTCCCCCATGAAAGGGCAGCAAGGTGCCCTCCTCCCTTCTCTCCTGCCTGGGTGGCCACCAGGTTTTTAAATACATGCACCCTACTAAGTTTCTAGGATGCAATTCGTGGACCCTTCCCTTTCCTGTCCCAGCAGGTGGTCAAGGGCCTGCTGGCCTGCAAAGTGCTGGAAGCAGGGCTGGGTCAGCCGGCCAGACTAAGGGTTGTGGAGTCCCAGCTGGTGAAATTACCAGGCAGGATAAATCCCTTGGACTTCCAGCAGGCACTACGCTGCATGGGAAAATAGATAGATATAACCGGCCTGGAGCCTCAGGGTGGGACCTAAAGTTCGATTTTGTTTTCTCCAACGTTAAATGATACAAGCAAGGGCCTTTGAGACTGTTGTTTTCTTTTCTAAGCCCAAAGACTCCTTCAGTTACTAATGTAGGTATCCTAGAAACTATGTGACATCCATGAAAATCTGATATGTCCTGGTAAAATGCTGTCAGTTATAATTCTAGTTATCATATTAAAGTGTTTCAAGTCACAGCAGTGACTATTTTGTCACTTTTTATTTTGTCAATTTTGTCAATTTTTATTTTGTCAATTTTTATCTAATCAGGTTTTAAACATGCCTTCCATGGTTTCACACTGATGCCTTTGCAAAAATACTGCTACCTCAAGATACATGGAAAAGACTTTCCTGAGCTTACCCATAAACAACGCTTTTTGTTTGTTATCTGGTAAGCTGGTACCAGACTGGAATTTAGTCTACTCTCTAGGTTAAGAGAACACAGCTTTCTTAGAATGCAGCTTTCAATCACAGATGATGAATTTATTTACCTTTCAGTGATTTATATTTGTTTTTATCATCTGTTTTTTTTTTTTTTTTTTTTTTTTTTTTTTTTTTTTTACTTCCGTAAAATATATAAGCATTATTTAAGTATGGTACATGTAGGATGGACCAAGATTTCCCCACTCCTGCAAATTCCCTTAAGCCCTCAGATTCTTCTCTTGGTACCAAGGTCTCACTTTCCTCCAGAGGGACAATCCAAGCTTTTTATCAGCTAGCTGATCTGCCCCTGATATCAGAGTCAATTTGAGCATGAGTTGGTCTATAATTTAGGCATGAAACTGTGATTACATAAAAGAAAGATGACTTTTTGATGGAGGATGTCCATGATATTCCTTGAACTTCAGAGAAAATTGGTTAAAATGAAACTTTTTTCCCTTGGAAACTGCAAAGGCAGTTCTTTTAGCATATGCAATTGAAAACATCTAGGTTGTTAGCTCAGTTTTCATTCCAGTCTCAAAGAAAGGCAATGACAAAGAATGTTCAAACTGTCACACAACTGGACTCATCTCACATGCTAGTAAAGTAACACTCAAAATTCTCCAAGCCAGGCTTCAGCAATATGTCAACCGTGAAATTCCAAATGTTCAAGATGGATTTAGAAAAGGCAGAGGAACCAGAGATCAAATTGCCAAAATCCACTGGATAATTGAAAAAGCAAGGGAGTTCCAGAAAAACACTTATTTCTGCTTTGTTGACTATGCCAAAGCCTTTGACTGTGTGTATCACAATAAACTGGGGAAAATTCTGAAAGAGATAAGAATACCAGATCACCTGACCTGCCTCTTGAAAGACCTATATGCAGGTCAGGAAGAAACAGAACTGGACCTGGACCAACAGACTGGTTCTAAATAGGAAAAGGAATATGTCAAGGCTGTATATTGGCACCCTGCTTATTTAACTTATATCTGCTTATATATAGGGCATCGTGAGAAATGCTGCACTGGATGAAGCACAAACTGGAATCAAGATTGCTGGGAGAAATATCAATAACCTCAGATATGCAGATGACACCACCCTGATGGCAGAAAGTGAAGAACTAAAGAGCCTCTTGATGAAAGAGAAAGAGGAGAGTGAAATAGGTAGCTTAATGCTCAGCGTTCAGACAACTAAGATCATTGCATCCAGTCTCATCACTTCTTGGCAAATAGATGAGAAAACAGTGGAAACAGTCGCAGATTTTATTTTTCGGGGCTCGGAAATCATTGCAGATGGTGACTGCAGCCATGAAATTAAAAGATGCTTACGACTTGGAAGGAAAGTGATAACCAAACTAGACAGCATATTAAAAAGCTGAGACATTGCTTTGCCAACAAAGATCCGTCTAGTCAAGGCTAAGGTTTTTCCATGTCATGTATGGATGTGAAAGATGGACTATAAAGAAAGTTGACAGCCAAAGATTTGATGCTTTTGCACTGTGGTGCTGAAGAAGATGCTTGAAGTTTGCTTAGACTATAAGAGGACCCAACCACTCCATCCTAAAGGAAATCAGGTCTGAATATACATTGGAAAGACTAATATTGAACCTGAAACTCCAATACTTTGGCCACTAGATGTGAAGAGCTGACTCATTTGGAAGTTGCTTTGATTTGCCTGTGAGTGTGGGCGCCCTACCTGGGCACAGGGCCTCAGGGGCCATTGCCACTGAATCATGACCTCCACGCAAGCACATTCCAGCTGTGTGACACTCAGCATGCAGGAGACTGGGAAAGCTATCTTCCTTGGAGGAAGGAAAGTCATACACAGAGTGTGTTTTCAGGCCTCTATTTGCAGCAAGTGTTTTGCTTCTCAGATGTCAGACCTGCAGGCCTGCCCCAAGGACCTCAATTCCAGAGTCAGGGCCATGTGTCTCCCTGCACATTCCGAGCCTTGCAAACACATTCCTGGGTCAGAGGGGTGCTTCCCATGAGGAAGAAGGCTGCGGGAGTGTGTCTGAGGGGGCCAGGTGGCATGCTGGGGTCACCTGGTTGAGGGCACCTTGCACATCCATTGGGCCCCAGGAGAGCAGTTATGGACTCGCCCCTTGCTTGAGATATCCCAAAGCAAGGAGCAATGCTAGCTGTATCAGAAGGAGGAAAACAGCAATGGGATGGATTTTCAAGCAGTTGCTAGGTCACACTGTGTTAGGGTTCCCCAGGAGACATGTGAGAATTTTGGCCCCTAGGCCCGGTATCTAGGGGTGTGCACAGGGTGTTTTCCCCACAGGATCCAAAATGTTCCAGACAGACCTAGGCTCAATAGCTGTTGCTAGGCTGCACCGCTTTAGGCACACCGAGAGAAGCAGGCACACTGTGGCCCCGAGGTCCGGTATGCAGGTTCACATATGGGGTGTGTCCCCGTAGGAGCCAAGAATTTTCCTGACAGTCCTAGGCTCCCTAGAGCACTCAGGTCTGCTCAGAGGACCGAAGTTCCAGAGGCAGGGTCGTGTATCTCCCCTTCCCTTTGTGATCCTTGCAAAGACATTCCAAGCTGATAGTGGTACTACCCATGAAGAAGCAAGCAGTGGGAGTATATTTGACATGACTGGGTGCCTTGATGGGCTCAGCTCCTCAAGGGGGCCTTTCCTCTCAAAGTAGGCCCCATGTCCGCTTGAGGACGGGGTTGGGCCCTCTTCCCTCCACACTGCCAAAGGGTGGAACAAAGCAAGGTGTCAGAGGTAAGAAAGGAGCAATTGGATGGATTTTCAAGCTCTCACTAGGCTGTACTGCTTCAAGGCCCACTCGAGCAAAACAGGCGCCCTGTGGCCCCTAGGTCGGGTATGCAGGTTCACACACAGGGTGTGTTCCCGTCAAAGTCAAGAATTTTCTGACAGACCTAGGCTCACTAGAATTGTCCTACAGAGCAAAGGGGATGGAAGAGATGTGTGGAGGTGGGTCTGCCTTCCCCTGTGAGTGTGGGGCTACTCCCTATGGCCCCAAGTTGAGGGATAACTGCAACTAAGAAAGGAACTCCAAGAAGGAACTCCAAGAAGCGCTTTTCCAGGAGGCTGGGACAGGGAGTCCGCAGGATGCAGGGAAAGGGAGCCTTCTTCAGGGAAGAAGAGGCAGCCACTCGGGGTGTGTTTGCAAGCCTCTTTGGAAGGCACAGTTTCGCTGATACAATTGAATTCCAGTTCTGCTCAGAGGACTGAAATTTCAGAGGCAGGGCCATGTATCTCCCCTTCCCTTTTCAATCCTTGCAAAGACATTCCTAGCTGATAGTGATACTGCCCATGAGGAAGTAAGCAGCTGGAGTGTGTTTGACATGACTGGGTGCCTTCCTGGGCTCAGCTCCTCAAGGGGACTTTCTACTCAAAGTAGGCCCATTGCCTACTTGGGGAGAGGGTATGGAAGGTTTGCTTCCAAATGGCGAAAAGGTGGAGCAAATCTAGCTTTGTCAGAGGTACGTAAAGTGCAATTTAATGGATTTTCAAGCTGTTGCCAGGCAACACCGCTTCAGGGTCCCCTCTCCCAGAAGAAAACAGGCGCCCTGTGGCCCCTAGGTCTGGTATGCAGATTCACACACAGGATGTGTCCCCACAGGAGCCAAGAGTTTTCCTACCAGGCCTAGGCTTACTAGAGCTCTACTATAGAGCAAAGGGGATGGAACAGAAGTGTGGATGTGACTTTGCCTTTACCTTTGACTGTGAGGCCCCTCCATAAGGTCCCAGGCGAAATTGCCCTCGCCCTTGCCCTAACCCTAACCCCAACACGACACCCTAACCCTAACCAACACCGTAACCCTATCCCAGAACCTAACACCAACCCGACCCCCTAACCCTAACCTGACACACTAACCCTAACGCATCATCCCAACCCTAACCTGACACCTTCACCCCTCAGCCCTCACCCTCACCCACACCCCTAACTTCTAACCCCTAAGCCACAATGTAACCCACACCCTAATCCACACCCTTAACCTAACCCACACCCTCCCCCCCACCCTACTCACACCCTCAACCCTAGACTTAACCTGCATCATCTTCAATTTCAGCACTTCTCATGCATCACAAAAGACAAGGGAGTCATATTTCAAACGTGAATCCAAGACCCATTAACCACATAACAGGAATATAAACACTGTGAACACATCATTTAAATCACTTGCACCACCAAATACCTCTCCACCACATATCATATCAATAACAGTGGAACTCATGTATGCCGTACATATTGTAACATAGCAATCTAATACCCAACAGTAATCTGGGTAATTATATACACAAGATATATTTAAACCAAAAATATTTAAACAAATTCCAGTTTTTACGATGGTTTTAATCCTCGCAAAAGTAGGATTAACAGCATGTTTTTCCACTAGGATCCAAAGCATTGAGCAAAATTGCCGAGGTCCAGCCCCAGCAGGACCAGGAATACCCAAGGGATGAGTGGCGTCAGCGAGGAAGAAGACAGACAGAAGACACACAGATGTTGCATAGAAGAGGTAGCTTTTTTTTTAATTTTTAGGATAGCTCAGTTTTTTTTTTTTAATTTTATTTTATTAGTTGGAGGCCAATTACTTCACAACATTTCAGTGGGTTTTGTCATACATTGACACGAATCAGCCATAGAGTTACACGTATTCCCCATCCCGATCCCCCCTCCCACCTCCCTCTCCACCCGACTCCTCTGGGTCCTCCCAGTGCACCAGGCCCGAGCACTCGTCTCATGCATCTCACCTGGGCTAGTGATCTCTTTCACCATAGATAAAATACATGCTGTTCTTTTGAAACATCCCACCCTCACCTTCTCCCACAGAGTCCAAAAGTCTGTTCTGTACTTCTGTGTCTCTTTTTCTGTTTTGCATATAGGGTTATCATTACCATCTTTCTAAATTCCATATATATGTGTTAGTATGCTGTAATGTTCTTTATTTTTCTGGCTTACTTCACTCTGAATAATGGGCTCCAGTTTCATCCATCTCATTAGAACTGATTCAAATGAATTCTTTTTAATGGCTGAGTAATATTCCATGGTGTATATGTACCACAGCTTCCTTATCCATTCATCTGCTGATGGGCATCTAGGCTGCTTCCATGTCCTGGCTATTATAAACAGTGCTGCGACGAACAATGGGGTGCACGTGTCTCTTTCAGATCTGGTTTCCGTGGTGTGTATGCCCAGAAGTGGTATTGCTGGGTCAAATGGCAGTTCTATTTCCAGTTTTTTAAGAAATCTCCACACTGTTTTCCATAGTGGCTGTACTAGTTTGCATTCCCACCAACAGTGTAAGAGGGTTCCCTTTTCTCCACACCCACTCCAGCATTTATTGCTTGTAGACTTTTGGATAGCAGCCATCCTGACTGGCGTGTAATGGTACCTCATTGTGGTTTTGATTTGCATTTCTCTAATAATGAGTGATGTTGAGCATCTTTTCATGTGTTTGTTAGCCATCTGTATGTCTTCTTTGGAGAAATGTCTGTTTAGTTCTTTGGCCCATTTTTTGATTGGGTCATTTATTTTTCTGGAATTGAGCTTCAGGAGTTTCTTGTATATTTTTGAGATTAATCCTTTGTTTCTTCATTTGCTATTATTTTCTCCCAATCTGAGGGCTGTCTTTTCACCTTACTTATAGTTTCCTTTGTAGTGCAGAAGCTTTTAAGTTTCATTAGGTCCCATTTGTTTATTTTTGCTTTTATTTCCAATATTCTGGGAGGTGGGTCATAGAGGACCCTGCTGTGATTCATGTCGGAGAGTGTTTTGCCTAAGTTCTCCTCTAGGAGTTTTATAGTTTCTGGTCTTACATTTAGATCTTTAATCCATTTTGAGTTTATTTTTGTGTGTGGTGTTAGAAAGTGTTCTAGTTTCATTCTTTTACAGGTGGTTGACCAGTTTTCCCAGCACCACTTGTTAAAGCAGTTGTCTTTTTTCCATTGTATATCCTTGCCTCCTTTGTCAAAGATAAGGTGTTCATAGGTTCGTGGATTTATCTCTAGGCTTTCTATTCTGTTCCATTGATCTATATTTCTGTCTTTGTGCCAGTACCATACTGTCTTGATGACTGTGGCTTTGTAGTAGAGACTGAAGTCAGACAGGTTGATTCCTCCAGTTCCATTCTTCTTTCTCAAGATTACTTTGGCTATTCGTGGTTTTCTGTATTTCCATACAAATTGTGAAATTATTTGTTCTAGTTCTGTGAAAAATACCGTTGGTAGTTTGATAGGGATTGCATTGAATCTATAGATTGCTTTGGGTAGAATAGCCATTTTGACAATATTGATTCTTCCAATCCATGAACACGGTATGTTTCTCCATCTGTTTGTGTCCTCTTTGATTTCTTTCATCAGTGTTTTATAGTTTTCTATGTACAGGTCTTTTGTTTCTTTAGGTAGATATACTCCTAAGTATTTTATTCTTTTTGTTGCAATGGAGAATGGTATTGTTTCCTTAATTTCTCTTTCTGTTTTTTCATTGTTAGTATATAGGAATGCAAGGGATTTCTCTGTGTTAATTTTATATCCTGCAACTTTACTATATTCATTGGTTAGCTCTAGTAATTTTCTGGAAGAGTATTTAGGGTTTTCTATGTAGAGGATCATGTCAACTGCAAACAACGAGAGTTTCACTTCTTCTTTTCCTATCTGGATTCCTTTTACTTCTTTTTCTGCTCTGATTGCTGTGGCCAAAACTTCCAAGACTATGTTGAATAATAGTGGTGAGAGTGGGCACCCTTGTCTTGTTCCTGATTTCAGGGGAAATGCTTTCAATTTTTCACCATTGAGGGTGATGCTTGCTGTGGGTTTGTCATATATAGCTTTTATTATGTTGAGGTATGTTCCCTCTATTCCTGCTTTCTGGAGAGTTTTAATCATAAATGAGTGTTGAATTTTGTCAAAGGCTTTCTCTGCATCTATTGAGATAATCATATGGTTTTTATCTTTCAATTTGTTAATGTGGTGTATTACATTGATTGATTTGCAGATATTGAAGAATCCTTGCATTCCTGGGACAAAGCCCACTTGGTCATGGTGTATGATTTTTTTAAGATGTTGTTGGATTCTATTTGCTAGAATTTTGCTAAGGATTTTTGCATCTATGTTCATCAGTGATATTGGCCTGTAGTTTTCTTTTTTTGTGGCATCTTTGTGTGGTTTTGGAATTAGGGTGATGGTGGCCTCATAGAATGAGTTTGGAAGTTTACCTTCTTCTGCAATTTTCTGGAAGAGTTTGAGTAAGATAGGTGTTAGCTCTTCTCTAAATTTTTGGTAGAATTCAGCTGTGAAGCCATCTGGTACTGGGCTTTTGTTTCCTGGAAGATTTTTGATTACAGTTTCGATTTCCTTGCTTGTGATGGGTCTGTTAAGATCTTCTATTTCTTCCTGGCTCAGTTTTGGAAAGTTATACTTTTCTAAAATTTGTCCATTTCATCCAAGTTGTCAATTTTATTGGCATAGAGCTGCTGGTAGTAGTCTCTTATGATCCTTTGTATTTCAGTGTTGTCTGTTGTGATCTCACCCTTTTCATTTCTTATTTTGTTAATTTGGTTCTTCTCTCTTTGTTTCTTAATGAGTCTTGCTAATGGTTTGTCAATTTTGTTTATTTTTTCAAAAAACCAGCTTTTAGCTTTGTTGATTTTTGCTATGGTCTCTTTAGTTTCTTTTGCATTTATTTCTGCCCTAATTTTTAAGATTTCTTTTCTTCTGCTAACCCTGGGGTTTTTCATTTCTTCCTTCTCTAATTGCTTTAGGTGTAGAGTTAGGTTATTTATTTGGCTTTTTTCTTGTTTCTTGATGTAAGCCTGTAATGCTATGAACCTTCCCCTTAGCACTGCTTTTACAGTGTCCCATAGGTTTTGGGTTGTTGTGTTTTCATTTTCATTCATTTCGATACATATTTTGATTTCTTTTTTGATTTCTTCTATGATTTTTTGGTTATTCAGAAGCGTGTTATTTAGCCTCCATATGTTTGAATTTTTAACAATTTTTTTCCTGTAATTGAGATCTAATCTTACTGCACTGTGGTCAGAAAAGATGACTGGGATGATTTCAATTTTTCTGAATTTTCCAAGACCAGATTTATGGCCCAGGATGTGATCTATTCTGGAGAATGTTCCGTGTGGACTTGAGAAAAAGGTGAAATTGATTGTTTTGGGGTGAAATGTCCTATAGATATCAATTAGGTCTAGCTGGTCCATTGTATCATTTAAGGTTTGTGTTTCCTTTTTGATTTTCTGTTTAGTTGATCTATCCATAGTTGTGAGTGGGGTATTAAAGTCTCCCACTATTATTGTGTTACTATTCATTTCCTCTTTCATACTCATTAGCGTTTGCCGTACATATTGCGGTGCTCCTATGTTGGGTGCATATATATTTATAATTGTTATATCTTCTTCTTGGATTGATCCTTTGATCATTATGTAGTGTCCTTCTTTGTCTCTTTTCACATCCTTTATTTGAAAGTCTATTTTATCTGATATGAGTATTGTGACTCCTGCTTTCTTTTGGTCTCCATTTGCGTGAAATATTTTTTTCCAGCCCTTCACTTTTAGTCTGTATGTGTCTCTGGTTTTGAGGTGGGTCTCTTGTAGACAGCATATATAAGGGTCTTGTTTTTGTATCCATTCAGCCAATCTTTGTCTTTTGGTTGGGGCATTCAACCCATTTACATTTAAGGTAATTATTGATAGGTGTGGTCCCGTTGCCATTTACTTTGTTGTTTTGGGTTCATGTTTATACAACATTTCTGCATTTCCTGTCTAGAGAAGGTCCTTTAGCATTTGTTGAAGAGCTGGTTTGGTGGTGCTGAATTCTCTCAGCTTTTGCTTGTCTGTAAAGCTTTTGATTTCTCCTTCATATCTGAATGAGATCCTTGCTGGGTACAGTAATCTAGGTTGTAGATTATTTTCTTTCATTACTTTCATTATGTCCTGCCATTCCCTTCTGGCCTGGAAGGTTTCTATTGGTAGATCAGCTGTTATCCTTATGGGAATTCCTTTGTGTGTTATTTGTTGTTTCTCCCTTGCTGCTTTTAGTATTTGTTCTTTGTGTTTGATCTTTGTTAATTTGATTAATATGTGTCTTGGAGTGTTTCGCCTTGGGTTTATCCTGTTTGGCACTCTCTGGGTTTCTTGGACTTGGGTGGCTATTTCCTTCCCCATTTTAGGGAAGTTTTCAGCTATTATCTCCTCGAGTATTTTCTCATGGCCTTTCTTTTTGTCTTCTTCTTCTGGGACTCCTATGATTCGAATGTGGGGCGTTTCACATTGTCCCAGAGGTCCCTGAGGTTGTCCTCATTTCTTTTGATCATTTTTTTCTTTTTTCCTCTCTGCTTCATTTATTTCCACTATTCTATTGTCTACCTCAGTTATCCTATCTTCTGTCTCCGTTATTCTACTCTTGGTTCGCTCCAAAGTGTTTTTGATCTCATTCATTGCATTATTCATTTTTAATTGACTCTCTTTTATTTCTTCTAGGTCTTTGTTAAGCATTTCCTGCATCTTTTCAATCTTTGGCTCCAGGCTATTTATCTGTAACTCCATTTTGTTTTCAAGATTTGGATCATTTTTATTATCATTATTCTAAATTGTTTTTCAGATAGATTCCCTATCTCCTCCTCTTTTGTTTGACTTGGTGGGCACTTGTCATATTCCTTTACCTGTTGGGTATTGCACTGTTCTTGCACTAGTGCACATGGCAAGTATTAGGTTCGGTTTCTAAGTGAGAAACTAATGGTTACATTCACAGCTGGCCACTGAGGTTCTTAATGGGAGAGGCGAACCCAGCTCTGCCAAGCAGTAGCCAACATGAAATCAGCTATTGTCATTGTAGCCAAGTTCCTTGAATTTGTAGTGTTATTTGCTGTGTTCTTCAAGAAGATGCCTTCGCCCTGCCAGTAAGACATAGTTCCATAAAACATAGCCATGCACTCAATCGATGTGCATCCTCCAGTAAAGCCCAGCCCCGATGTCTTAGAGGAGCCTCTCTGCCCATTGTCATAAGCCAGTCTAATTTTGTCTGAGACCATGAAAACTCAATGTCTTTATTACGCTTGTGCTTCAGACGGGAGGTCTGAGAAGGCACTTCTGAAGGTTTATTCCTACCAGTCATTGTCATTTTTATCGAGTCTTTAGTTATTTTTTTGTTGTTGTTGTTTTATTTATTAGTTCTACCAGTTTCTTGCTACCAACCCGTCTCCCTCCACCCTCGTGCACACACGATCAGTCATGGAATCCCGTGGACTTCAGCCCGCCAGACTCCTCTGTCCATGGATTTTTCCAGGCAAGAATACTGGAGTGGGTAGCCATTTTCTTCTCCATGTATGGAGTCTTTAAAGATTCCGTCACTGTGGTGTTGCTTCTCCACTTGTACATGCCCTTTCTCCCTAAGTGCAGTAGAAGTCATCCCCACTTCCCAACATGTCTGTCTTCCGACCTCTGCAGATGTATTGCATGAGCTCACCACAGCGTCAGGATATTCTAGAAAGCCTTCTGATTGCAGTCTCTTCAGGAGGTTACAAGTGCTTCAAACCTCAGGATTTTTCAAAGCACTTTTTACAACCTCAGCTTAAAGGGAAGTCAACACTCAGTGAAAGTCAAAGGCTTCCATGGCCTGGACTTGATTATGGGTTGTGCTTTCATAATCATCGTGTTTCATGTACCAACTAAGATATCACTGAGAATTTTTTTTTTTCTCATCGTTCTATCTTTCATGTTTATTTAGATATACTATGGGTTTTCCTATATACCTTCCGTTAGGGATGAGGGTCTTACGTCAGTAGAACTTACTGCAACTGACTTCCAGTTATCTGTGTTAGGACAGGAAAAAGAATGACCAGCTGCTGGATTCTTAAGTTTATGTACGAAAACATTATTCGTTTTCCTGTGTGCAGTCATCCAATTCTAACTTTCTGAAGTAGGCATTCAGAAAAATCACAAAACCGCCTAACTACTAGGCGGTCTCCCCTGCAAGTACTGACCAGGCCCGGCCCTACTCAATTTCCCATATCAGAGGACATAGGGCACGTTCAGGGTGCTATGGCCTTAGACCGAGGCAGCTGTCAGGCCCCCAAGAGCTCCGCGCGGCGCCTCCCATGCATTCTGACATGCCCTTCGGGCTTGGGGCCACAGCTCTCGACATGGCGCGTGCTGCACTTGAGCCGCACGACCCGCGACTGGACTCCGACCAACCAGGGCCGGCAGCTCGGGGGCCAGCGGAGGGCGCCACGGCCCCGCACACCGCCAGCCCCAGCCAGCACCCGTCTGGCCCGGCCGGGGCCTGGCATGCCTGCGGGACCTGGGGTGAGGGGAGGGGGGGTGGGTAGAACAGCGAGGACGTCTCGGTGCCCCCTCACCCCCTGCCCCCCACCATCCCTTTCGCTGCTCAGGGTCACGTGGCTCCGGACGGGTGGGGCTTCGGCCCGGGTCCGCGGTCCCCGGAGCCTCCTGCGGGCTTAGAGGCAGCCCAGCCGGGGCCCCAGCCGCACATCCTGCCCGCTGCGCAAGCCCCCTGGGGCACATCAGCCCCGCCTTTTTGCCCTACCGAGACCCGCCCTGCCCCCACGCTGCCGGCCCAGTACAAGTCTTTCCTGAGAGAGCAGAGGAGCGAAAGCCAGGCACACGGACAGGCACTCGCACACACCCACGCCAGGTGAGACAGAGGCAGAAAGAGACGAGGGTTCAGAGAGAGACTCGAAGACAGGTTGTGGACAGGGGGTGACTCGGGCAGGATGCCAGGCAGCTGCAGAGGCCACCCGGCCCTGAGCAGCGAATGCGAGGGGGGCAGGGCGAAGCTGCTGAGTAGGGGCGGGCCTGGAGAGGCCCAGGGTGCGAGGGCACCTGAGATCTCCTCGCTCCGTGCCCCGCCCCCGTCCTCCCAACCCCCTGCACGCACACCAGGCCGGGGCACTCTGACACTAGCTTCTCTGGAGTTTGGTCACCTGAATTTCTATCCTTGTGCTCAAATGAGTGATGACAGTGTATTGAACAGCTAGGTCATTTCCAAATAATTTAAGCTTAGAGTTTCACAGGACACGCGGACATGAATGCAGAGACCAGCACCGATGCATGGACACCAAGCTTGGTAACTAGACAACCAATGGGAAATTACTGTCTGACTCAGGAGAGAGAAAGAAAGCCGAACAGATGGAATGAAATGAACAGAAACACAAACTTTGCAACTAACACCCTAATTCAATTACAAAAAAAAAAAAAAAAAAACACTCTAACCATTTTAGGAAAACAAGAGACCTCTCCATGACCTTTGGTCGGGTGAGGAGTTCTAGCACACGACAAAAAAAGCCACCTTTTCCAAATCTTGAATATGTTAGTTCACACATTGACTTTTACATTGAAATGTGTAACAAATAAACTTAAAATCATTGACTCACTACATAAGCATGGAAGTATTTTAAACATAAAATATGTTCTATCGTATTCAGGAAGCATTTGGCACATGTCTCACTATATGAGACCCAAAACTGGAAGTTAGTTGAAGAGTCAGGATAGTCTAAAAATGAATCCCTAACTAAAAGGAATACACAGGATTATTGTACATAAAAAAGGTTAAAGAAGAGAAACTAGAAATCAGTCAATAAATGTTTTAGGGGTTAGCTTAGAGTGACTAGCCTCTGCGTGACTTTTTAAATTTTTCATGTTTGCATCTTCCAAATTTTCGATGGTGAGAATAATACTTTCATATCAGTTTCGAAATCAGTCTCACACTAAAGACAGTAAGACTGGAATAAGAAATAAGAAATGCTTGGGGGAAAAAAAAATGCTTGAACTAAAGGTGGTACTGATGAAATTATTTGCAGGGCAGCCAAGGAGTCACAGATGTAGAGAATAGACTTATGGACATGGACAGTGGGGAGGAAGGAGAGGGTGAGATGAATGCAGAGTAACATGAAAAGATATTACCATACGTAAAAACAGATGACAATGAAATTTGCTGTATGACTCAGGGGACTCAAACAGGGGCTCTGCAACAAGCTAGGGGTGGAATGGGGAGGGAAATGGGAGAGAGGTTCAGGAGGGAGGAAACATATTTATACCTGTGGCTCATTCATGCTGATGTTTGGCAACAAAATTCTGTAAAGCAACTACCCTTCAATTGAAAGGAAAAGTCATGTTTGGACTTACCAAACAAGGTCTTGTGTACTTCTAGCATGGCCTTCTGTTTCGTGCTGCCACCCTTAACTCATTCTTCAATATCATTAAACAGACTAGTCAAGTTTTTGCCAAAAATATCTTGAGCTCCTGCATTATGCTGATGCACTGCCTTCTCACGATCCAGTTTAGAATGGAGACCAAAGAAATCTTTTGTCGTGTCTTCAAGTATTTGAGGCCACACTATGTGACTGTTAAAAATAAATGTGGATAAGACGGATATGACCAAAGCAATCTAATGACAATATCTGTGCTTCATTAAAGACTTCTGCAGAGAAAAAGTAAATTTTATATATAGTATCAGAAGAATTTTTTAAATGCATGCCAACGTTTATTTCTCCTCCGCTAGCCATCTGGACAAGGAAAACTGAGTTTACCAATCAATGTCCATAGTTATGCTCCCTCACCGATTTTTACCCAATATGTGTTACTCAGGCAGGACACCCTGGTTCAGTTCCTGGGTAAGGAAGAACCGCTGGAGAAGGGATAGGCTACCCACTCCAGTATTAGTGGGCTTTCCCTGTGTCTCAGTTGGTAAAGAATCATTCCTCTTTCACAAGAGTAGCTCAACTCCTCTCAAAGCAAATACAGAATGGTAATAACTATGCAGGACAAAGCTGATTCTGTATATTTATAGTACTGACTCATGAGATTGACAGAGGTGCTAGATCTGTTACCACATTTCTTTTTCTAAGTAATATCCGCATGTGCAGGTGAAAGTGGCTCAGTTCGTGCCTGACTCTTTGCGGCCCCTTGGACTATAGAGTCCGTGGAATTCTCTAGGCCAGAATACAGGAGTGGGTAGCCTATCCCTTCTCCAGGGGATCTTCCCGACCCAGGACTGAAAGCGGGGTCTCCTACGTTGCAGGCAGATTCTTTACCAACTGAGCTAGTAGGGCTTCCCTGGTCGCTCAGTTGCTAAAGAATATCTGCATAACTGTCTATCCACTTCGCATTAGCAATCTGTCTGTGAGCAGGGCCGGTCATAAGCAGCTTCTGTGAGAAACAGAAGCATGTCTGTCTGACTTGCTTCTCCGCGGAGCTTTCAGTGTTCTTGCGCTAGTGCACATGGCAAGTATTAGGTTCGGTTTCTAAGTGAGAAACTAATGGCTACATTCACAGCTGGCCACTGAGGTACATAATGGGAGAGGCGAACCCAGCTCTGCCAAGCAGTAGCCAACATGAAATCAGCTATTGTCATTGTAGCCAAGTTCCTTGAATTTGTAGTGTTATTTGCTGTGTTCTTCAAGAAGATGCCTTCGCCCTTCCATTAAGACATATTTCCATAACACATAGCCATGCACTCTATCGATGTGCATCCTCCAGTAAAGCCCAGCCCCGATGTCTTAGAGGCGCCTCTCTGCCCATTGTCATAAGCCAGTCTAATTTTGTGTGAGACCGTGAAAACTCAGTGTCTTTATTACGCTTGTGCTTCTGACGGGAGGTCTGAGAAGGCACTTCTGAAGGTTTATTCCTACCAGTCGTTGTCATATTTATCGAGTCTTTATTTTATATTTTTTCTTATTTTTTACTTCTACCAGTTTCTTGCTACCAACCCGTCTCCCTCCACCCTCGTGCACACACGATCAGTCATGGAATCCCGTGGACTTCAGCCCGCCAGACTCCTCTGTCCATGGATTTTTCCAGCCAAGAATATTGGAGTGGGTTGCCATTTCCTTCTCCATGTATGGAGTCTTTAAAGATTCCGTCACTGAGGTGTTGCTTCTCCACTTGTACATGCCCTTTCTCCCTAAGTGCAGTAGAAGTCATCCCCACTTCCCAACATGTCTGTCTTCCGACCTCTGCAGAATGTATTTCTTGAGCTCACCACAGCGTCAGGATATTCTAGAAAGTCTTCTGATTGCAGTCTCTTCAGGAGGTTACAAGTGCTTCAAACCTCAGGATTTTACAAAGCACTTTTTACAACCTCAGCTGAAAGGGAAGTCAACACTCAGTGAAAGTCACAGGCTTCCATGGCCTGGACTTGAATATGGGTTGTGCTTTCATAATCATCGTGTTTCATATACCAACTAAGATGTCACTGAGAATTTTTTTTTTTTTCTCATCGTTCTATCTTTCATGTTTATTTAGATATACTATGGGTTTTCCTATATACCTTCCGTTAGGGATGAGGGTCTTAAGTCAGTAGAACTTACTGCAACTGACTTCCAGTTAGCTGTTTTAGGACAGGAAAAAGAATGACCAGCGGCTGGATTCTTAAGATTATGACCGAAAACATTATTCGTTTTCCTGTGTGCAGTCATCCAATTCTAACTTTCTGAAGTAGGCATTCAGAAAAATCACAAAACCGCCTAACTACTAGGCGGTCTCCCATGCAAGTACTGACCAGGCCCGGCCCTACTCAATTTCCCAGATCAGAGGACATAGGGCACTTTCAGGGTGCAATAGCCTTAGACCGAGGCGGCTGTCAGACGCCCCAGGAGCCCCGCGTTTCGCCTCCCTTGCGGTCTGACCTGCCGGTCGGGCCTGGGGCTGCAGTTTTCGAGCGGGCACGCAATGTACTTGAGCCTCTCGACCCGCGACTGGACTCCGGCCGGCCAGAGCCTGCAGCTCGGCGGGCACCGGAGGGCGCCCCCGCTCCGCACACCGCGAGCCCAGGCCAGCAACAGTCTGGCCCGGCCGGCCGGGGACTGGCGTGCCTGCGGAACCTGGGGTGGGGTGAGGGGGGTGGGTAGAGCAGCGAGGACATCTCGGTACCCACTCACCCGCTGCCCCCCACCATCCCGTTCGCTGCTCAGGGTCAGGTGGCTCCCGACGAGCGGGGCTTCGGCCAGGGTCCGCGGTCCCCGGAGCCTCCTGGGACTTAGGGGCAGCCCAGCCGGGGCCCCAGGTGCCCGTCCTGCCGGCTGTGCAAACGCCCTGGAGCGCCTCAGCCCCGCCATTTCGCCCTACCGAGGCCCGCCCTGCCCCCACGCCACGGGCCCAGCACAGGACCTTCCTGGGAGAGCAGACGAGCGACAGCCAGGCACACGGACAGGCACTCGCACGCACCCACGCCAGGTGAGACAGAGGCAGAAAGAGTCGAGGGTTCAGAGAGAGACTGGAAGACAGCGTGTGGGCAGGGGGGGCCTCGGGCAGGATGCCGGGCAGCTGCAGAGACCACCCGGCCCTGAGCAGCCAAAGCGATGGGGGCGGGGGGAGGCCACACAGCAGCGGCGGGCCTGGAGAGGCCCAGGGTGGGAGGACACCTGAGATCTCCGCGCTCTGCGCCCCGCCCCCCTCCCCCCAACCCCCTGCACGCATGCTACGCCGGGGCGCTCTGACACTAGCTTCTCTGGAGTTTTGTCACTTGAATTTCTCTCCCTCTGCTCAACTGAGTGATGACAGTGTATTGAACAGCTAGGTCATTTCCAAATAAATTAAGCTTAGTGTTTCACAGGACACCCGGACATGTATTGAGAGACCAGCACGGATGCATGGACACCGACCTTGGTAACTGGACAACCAATGGGAATTTACTGTCTGACTCAGGAGAGAGAAAGAAACCCGAACACATGGAATGAAATGAACAGAAACACAAGCTTTGCAACTCACACCCTAATTCAATTACCAGAAAATAAAAAACACAATAACCATTTTAGAAAAACTATAGACCTCTCCATGACCTTTGGTCGGGTGAGGAGTTCAAACACACACCAAAAAAAAAGCCAACTTTTCCAAGTCGTGAATATGTTAGTTCATACATTGATTTTTACATTGAAATGTGTAACAATTAAACTTAAAATCATTGACTCACTACATAAGCATGGAAGTATTTTAAACATAAAATATATTCTATAGTATTCAGGAAGCACTTGGCACATCTGTAAGTGTATCAGACCCAAAACTGGAACGTAGTGGAAGAGTCACGATAGTCTAAAAATGAATCCCTATCTAAAAGGAACACACAGGATTACTGTAGATAAAAAAGGTTAAAGAAGACAAGCTAGAAATCAGTCAAAAAATGTCTTAGTGGTTAGCTTAGAGTGATTAGCCTCTGCGTGACTCTTTAAATTTTTCATGTTTGCAGCTTCCAAATTTTCCATGGTGAGAATAATACTTTCGCCTCCAAACCAGAGTGACTTGGGGACACAAAGGTAGAAGTCGATAATTTTCTTTGCCTATGCCTGAATATTTACAGTCAGAGGTAGAAAAGGAGGAGTCTGTCCCTTGTCTAGATGATGTCAATCCCCAGGTGTGGGATGTCTCCAGCCCTGGTTTAGCCATAAATGTTCCACCAGTAAAGATTTCTCTGAGACCAAATGCTCCCTAGCCCTGGAAAAGAAAATATCCCTTAAAACCAGTAGCTCTTGAGGGTCATAGACCATTAGTTAACAAATACCGAGATACTGGAACTCGAATCAGCTGTGAGTCCCCCTGCAACACCCCAATCTTGCCCGTTCAAAAACCAGATGGATCTTACCGATTCGTCCAGGATCTAAGAGCTGTTAATGAAGCTGTGATTCCCATCCACCCCATAGTCCCAAACCCATATACACTCCTATCCCAAGTCCCAGGAAATGCCAAGGATGTCTCAGTCTTGGACCTTCAAGGTGCTTTCTTTTGCATTCCTCTCCATCCTGAATCCCAAAAACTCTTTGCTTTTGAGTGGCGGGACTTGGAATCAAGAGAGACCATACACCTCTCAACTGGACTGGACTATCTCAAGGGTTTAGGGACAGCCCTCATATCTTTGGGACTTCCTCGGGGAGAGAATTAAGGGAATTAACTTTAACAAACAGTAGTCTAATACAGTATGTGGATGACTTGCTCATAGCTAGGCCAGATTTTACCAGCTCTCAAATGGACACTATTTAAAACGCTAATTTTCCTGTATGAAAAAGGTTATCGAGTATCCCCCAAGTAGGCTCAGATTAGCTTAACTCAGGTAAAATACCTTGGATTTATAATTACGGAGAGAAAAAGAATGCCTGACCCCGAGGGGAGATCCCTCATCTTAAATACCCCGTACCCCCAAACAAAACAACAGCTTAGGGGATTTTTAGGAAGGACCAGGTTTTGCAGAATCTGGATTCCTAATTACGGCAATCTGGACAGACCCCTATATGAAAATTTAAGGGGGAATGAGGAAGAGCCACTCGACTGGCATGAGACCTGCAAGGTGGCCTTTAATGCCCTAAAAGAGTCCATCACTACAGCCCCAGCTTTAGGCCTCCCCAACCTGGAGAAGCCTTTTAGACTCTATGTTTCTTGAACGACAGGAACTGCTCTTGGGGTGTTAGAGCAGATGATGGGGCCCGAATTACAACGTGTGGCTTATCTCTCAAAATAACTAGATGAGATGGCCAGAGGGTGGCCCACTTGCCTCCGGGCAGTAACAGCCACCGCTCTTATGGTTAAGGAGGCATCTCAGCTGACCCTGGGTCAGTCCACTACAGTGTATACGCCTCACCAGGTGCAAGCAGTCTTGGAAACGAAAGGGGACAGGTGGATGACAGGGGGAAGGATCACCCAATTCCAAGCCCGCCTCCTTGACACTCCAGAAATAAAGTTGAGGGTCTGCCAGACTTTAAATCCAGCAACCTTACTGCCAGATCCCCCTACCTCCCCTCTGGATCACCAATGCATACAAATCACAGACGAGTTATACTCTTCTCGCCGGGACCTATCAGAGACACCTTTATCTGACCCAGAGGAAAACTGGCACACAGATGGCAGCAGTTTTGTAGAAAAGGGACAGAGGAAAGCAGGATATGCTGTAGCGAGCCTGGAAGAAACTAAGGAAAGTGGGTCTCTTCCCCCAGACACCTCAGCCCAGAAAGCTGAACTTTTTGACCTGACAAGAGCTTTGGAGTTAGGAGAAGGAAAGAGGATTAATGTGTGTATGGACTCTAAGTATGCTTTCCTCATTCTTCATGCCCGTGCAGCAATTTGGAAAGAAAGAGGGATGCACAGTGCCCGAAGCTCTGCTATTAAACACAAAGAGCTCATTCTCAGGCTCCTGGAGGCAGTCAAACTTCCTGCAAAATTAGCTGTCATCCACTGCAAGAGTCACCAAAAGGGGCAAGAAAAAGAGGCTCAGGGAAATAGGAAAGCTGATCAAGAGGCAGGACGAGCTGACGGGGAAGCTAACTCTGCCACTGCTATCTGCCCCCTTTTCCCCTAGGAAACCCTGACTCCAGATTTTACCCCAGGGGGACATTCCCGATATGCTGAGCGGGGCTGGGAGATTGGGTCACATGGGTGGTTTCAGCCTGATCAGGCCCAAATAATACTCCCTGATTCTCAGGTTTAAAACATGACTAACTCCTTACATAAGAGCACCCATTTTGGAAAAGATAATCTAGAAATCTTGCTTAAGCCTATTCTCTCCCATCCTCAGTTAGCTAAGGTTGTTAAACAGTTCACACAAAATTGTGACACCTGTCTAAAACATAACCCAAAAACCAGATCTCCTCTAATTACACCTGTCCAACATCGGGGATCATACCCAGGAGCGGACTGGCAATGCCGCTCCACATTTAGAATTTACAGCCATGCCCAAGACCCAAGGGTTTTCTTACTTGCTAGTCTTTATTGACAAATTCACAGGATGGATCGAAGCGTTCCCTACTTAGACAGAGAGAGCTACAGAAGTCTGTAAAGCTCTGCTGAAGGAGATAGTGCCTAGGTTTGGGCTGCCTCGGTCACTTCAGAGTGACAACGGGCCCTTACTTACAGCCACGATACCCCAGAACCTAGCCGCATGCTTAGGCATAAAATACCAGCTCCACTCATCCTGGAGGCCTCAAGCTTCAGGAAAGGTAGAGAGAGCCAACCAGACTCTTAAAAGGGCTCTGGCTAAGCTATGTCAGAAACACATAATAAGTGGACACATATGCTGCCCATAGCCCTCATGAGGCTACGGAAATCCCCCAAACGGCCACTATTGTTAAGTCCTGATGAAATGCTGTATGGACGACCATTGTTAACTTCTGATTTGTTTCTTGACGAGGATGCCAATACACTCTTAAAACATATAATTGACCTGGGAAGGTTTCAGCAAGAACTCCAACGGTATGGAGAACAAACCACAGGAAGACTTGAAAAATCCCCAGGTAAAGCCAGGGGATCAAGTATCAGTAAAGACCTGGCAAGAAAAAGGGAGTCCAAACCAGCTGTCCGAGAAATGGATAGGGCCATATCAGGTTGTTCTAGTGACTTCAACTGCTGTAAAAGTGAAGAGTCTATATGCCTGGGTCCACAATTCTAGAATAAAACCCTATGGCCTACAGGAGGGGGAGCCAAACTGAGACTCCAAAGCCAGAGGACAGCTATTCCTGTGAACCTGTTGAAGATCTCAGGCTCTTGTTCAAGCAGAACCCCATCAATCCTGCCTCAGATAAGTAAAATGCATCATATGATGTTCTTCCTCTTTCTAATCATATCTCCCTGTATGGCTATTGATCTCTCCCTAAACGAGGCATGTTCACTTGCAAACCACACTGCTTCTCAACTGAACCTAAGCAGCCCGGGCTGCATCTGCATTAATGACAAATGTTGGGGGTATGTCCAACCCATCCCAGGGTATCAATATCAAAGGCCCACCCTTCCAGCCGAGCTATGGGCTGTTACTCAGCGCCCCCATGTGGTCGTAATATGGCCTTTTGGCGAAAGGGGGAAAAAAAACTTCATGTTGGTACCAGCAACAACTGTCTCTATTTACCCCCTGGATGACATCTGCAATCCCACCTGAGCCCTTATTTTCTCTCATGACTAACATCCCCCAAGTGACCTTCCCTATCTCTCTAAAAAGCCACTCCCTAACAGGGGTGTCAGTGAGAAATCTAGACGACTCACAATGTGGGGTGACCGTAAATGTTGAAACTGATGGGAAAAACTGGGACTGGTCCTCCAGCTGGGAGACCAGCCGACCCCACCCCCGTCCAGCACGCGCCTGGCCCGGCCCAGGGCGCTTCGCGGACCCCGAGCGGCCTGGCGAGGCTGCGGGAGCTCTGGCGGGGGTTGGGGAGGGGGGTGGCTTGAGCGGGGAGGACGTCTCGGTGCCCCCCCACGCCCCGCCCCCCACCATCCCGTTCGCTGCTCAGGGTCACGTGGCTCCGGACGAGCGGGGCGTCGGCCCGGGGCCGCGGTCCCCAGAGCCTCCTGCGGGCTTAGGGGCTGCCCAGCCGGGGCCCCAGGCTCCCATCCTGCCAGCTGTGCAAACCCCCTAGAGCGCCTCAGCCCCGCCCTGTCCCCAAACCGAGGCCCGCCCTGCCCCCACGCCACGGGCCCAGCACAGGACCTTCCTGAGAGAGCGGACGAGCGACAGCCAGGCACACGGACAGGCACTCGCACGCACCCACGCCAGGTGAGACAGAGGCAGAAAGAATCGAGGGTTCAGAGAGACTGGAAGACAGCGTGTGGGAAGGGGGGGCTTCGGGCAGGATGCCGGGCAGCTGCAGAGACCACCCGGCCCTGAGCAGCCAAAGCGATGGGGTCGGGGGGAGGCCACTGAGCAGCGGCGGGCCTGGAGAGGCCCAGGGTGGGAGGACACCTGAGATCTCCGCGCTCCGCGCACCGCGCCCCTCCCCTCAACCCCCTGCACACATGCCACGCCGGGGCGCTCTGACACTAGTTTCTCTGGAGTTTTGTCACTTGAATTTCTCTCCCTCTGCTCAACTGAGTGATGACAGTGTATTGAACAGCTAGGTCATTTCCAAATAAATTAAGCTTAGTGTTTCACAGGACACCCGGACATGTATGGAGAGACCAGCACGGATGCATGGACACCAACCTTGGTAACTGGACAGCCAATGGGAAATTACTGTCTGACTCAGGAGAGAGAAAGAAACCCGAACAATGGAATGAAATGAACAGAAACACAAGCTTTGCAACTCACACCCTAATTCAATTACCAGAAAATAAACAACACTATAACCATTTTAGAGAAACAATAGACCTCTCCATGACCTTTGGTCGGGTGAGGAGTTCAAACACACAGCAAAAAAAGGCAACTTTTCCAAGTCGTGAATATGTTAGTTCACACATTGACTTTTACATTGAAATGTGTAACAAATAAACTTAAAATCATTGACTCACTACATAAGCATGGAAGTATTTTAAATATAAAATATGTTCTATAGTATTCAGGAAGCACTTGGCACATCTCTAAGTGTATCAGACCCAAAACTGGAACGTAGTGGAAGAGTCAGGATAGTCTAAAAATGAATCCCTAACCAAAAAGAACACACAGGATTACTGTAGATAAAAAAGGTTAAAGAAGAGAAGCTAGAAATCAGTCAAAAAATGTCTTAGGGTTTAGCTTAGAGTGACTAGCCTCTGCGTGACTCTTTAAATTTTTCATGTTTGCAGCTTCCAAATTTTCCATGGTGAGAATAATACTTTCGCCTCCAAACCAGAGTGACTTGGGGACACAAAGGTAGAAGTCGATAATTTTCTTTGCCTATGTCTGAATATTTACAGTCAGAGGTAGAAAAGGAGGAGTCTGTCCCTTGTCTAGATGATGTCAATCCCCAGGTGTGGGATGTCTCCAGCCCTGGTTTAGCCATAAAATTTCCACCAGTAAAGATTTCTCTGAGACCAAATGCTCCCTAGCCCTGGAAAAGACAATATCCCTTAAAACCAGTAGCTCTTGAGGGTCTTAAACCATTAGTTAACAAATACCGAGATACTGGAACTCGAATCAGCTGTGAGTCCCCCTGCAACACCCCAATCTTGCCCGTTCAAAAACCAGATGGATCTTACCGATTCGTCCAGGATCTAAGAGCTGTTAATGAAGCTGTGGTTCCCATCCACCCCATAGTCCCAAACCCATATACCCTCCTATCCCAAGTCCCAGGAAATGCCAAGTACTTCTCAGTCTTGGACCTTCAAGGTGCTTTCTTTTGCATTCCTCTCCATCCTGAATCCCAAAAACTCTTTGCTTTTGAGTGGCGGGACTTGGAAACAAGAGAGACCATACAACTCTCGACTGGACTCGACTACCCCAAGGGTTTAGGGACAACCCTCATATCTTCGGGACTTCCTCGGGGAGAGAACTAAGGGAATTAACTTTAACAAACAGTAGTCTAATACAGTATGTGGATGACTTGCTCATAGCTAGGTCAGATTTTACCAGCTCTCAAATGGACACTATTTAAAACGCTAACTTTCCTGTATGAAAAGGGTTATCGAGTATCCCCCAAGTAGGCTCAGATTAGCTTAACCCAAGTAAAATACCTTGGATTTATAATTATGGAGAGAAAAAGAATGCCTGACCCCGAGGGGAGATCCCTCATCTTAAATACCCCGTACCCCGAAACAAAACAATAGCTTAGGGGATTTTGAGGAAGGACCGGGTTTTGCAGGATCTGGATTCCTAATTATGGCAATCTAGCCAGACCCCTATATGAAAATTTAAGGGGGAAAGTGGAAGAGCCACTCGACTGGCATGAGACCTGCAAGGTGGCCTTTAATGCCCTAAAAGAGTCCATCACTACAGCCCCAGCTTTAGGCCTCCCCAACCTGGAGAAGCCTTTTAGACTCTATGTTTCTTGAACGACAGGAACTGCTCTTGGGGTGTTAGAGCAGATGATGGGGCCCGAATTACAACGTGTGGCTTATCTCTCAAAATAACTAGATGAGATGGCCAGAGGGTGGCCCACTTGCCTCCGGGCAGTAACAGCCACCGCTCTTATGGTTAAGGAGGCATCTCAGCTGACCCTGGGTCAGTCCACTACAGTGTATACGCCTCACCAGGTGCAAGCAGTCTTGGAAACGAAAGGGGACAGGTGGATGACAGGGGGAAGGATCACCCAATTCCAAGCCCGCCTCCTTGACACTCCAGAAATAAAGTTGAGGGTCTGCCAGACTTTAAATCCAGCAACCTTACTGCCAGATCCCCCTACCTCCCCTCTGGATCACCAATGCATACAAATCACAGACGAGTTATACTCTTCTCGCCGGGACCTATCAGAGACACCTTTATCTGACCCAGAGGAAAACTGGCACACAGATGGCAGCAGTTTTGTAGAAAAGGGACAGAGGAAAGCAGGATATGCTGTAGCGAGCCTGGAAGAAACTAAGGAAAGTGGGTCTCTTCCCCCAGACACCTCAGCCCAGAAAGCTGAACTTTTTGACCTGACAAGAGCTTTGGAGTTAGGAGAAGGAAAGAGGATTAATGTGTGTATGGACTCTAAGTATGCTTTCCTCATTCTTCATGCCCGTGCAGCAATTTGGAAAGAAAGAGGGATGCACAGTGCCCGAAGCTCTGCTATTAAACACAAAGAGCTCATTCTCAGGCTCCTGGAGGCAGTCAAACTTCCTGCAAAATTAGCTGTCATCCACTGCAAGAGTCACCAAAAGGGGCAAGAAAAAGAGGCTCAGGGAAATAGGAAAGCTGATCAAGAGGCAGGACGAGCTGACGGGGAAGCTAACTCTGCCACTGCTATCTGCCCCCTTTTCCCCTAGGAAACCCTGACTCCAGATTTTACCCCAGGGGGACATTCCCGATATGCTGAGCGGGGCTGGGAGATTGGGTCACATGGGTGGTTTCAGCCTGATCAGGCCCAAATAATACTCCCTGATTCTCAGGTTTAAAACATGACTAACTCCTTACATAAGAGCACCCATTTTGGAAAAGATAATCTAGAAATCTTGCTTAAGCCTATTCTCTCCCATCCTCAGTTAGCTAAGGTTGTTAAACAGTTCACACAAAATTGTGACACCTGTCTAAAACATAACCCAAAAACCAGATCTCCTCTAATTACACCTGTCCAACATCGGGGATCATACCCAGGAGCGGACTGGCAATGCCGCTCCACATTTAGAATTTACAGCCATGCCCAAGACCCAAGGGTTTTCTTACTTGCTAGTCTTTATTGACAAATTCACAGGATGGATCGAAGCGTTCCCTACTTAGACAGAGAGAGCTACAGAAGTCTGTAAAGCTCTGCTGAAGGAGATAGTGCCTAGGTTTGGGCTGCCTCGGTCACTTCAGAGTGACAACGGGCCCTTACTTACAGCCACGATACCCCAGAACCTAGCCGCATGCTTAGGCATAAAATACCAGCTCCACTCATCCTGGAGGCCTCAAGCTTCAGGAAAGGTAGAGAGAGCCAACCAGACTCTTAAAAGGGCTCTGGCTAAGCTATGTCAGAAACACATAATAAGTGGACACATATGCTGCCCATAGCCCTCATGAGGCTACGGAAATCCCCCAAACGGCCACTATTGTTAAGTCCTGATGAAATGCTGTATGGACGACCATTGTTAACTTCTGATTTGTTTCTTGACGAGGATGCCAATACACTCTTAAAACATATAATTGACCTGGGAAGGTTTCAGCAAGAACTCCAACGGTATGGAGAACAAACCACAGGAAGACTTGAAAAATCCCCAGGTAAAGCCAGGGGATCAAGTATCAGTAAAGACCTGGCAAGAAAAAGGGAGTCCAAACCAGCTGTCCGAGAAATGGATAGGGCCATATCAGGTTGTTCTAGTGACTTCAACTGCTGTAAAAGTGAAGAGTCTATATGCCTGGGTCCACAATTCTAGAATAAAACCCTATGGCCTACAGGAGGGGGAGCCAAACTGAGACTCCAAAGCCAGAGGACAGCTATTCCTGTGAACCTGTTGAAGATCTCAGGCTCTTGTTCAAGCAGAACCCCATCAATCCTGCCTCAGATAAGTAAAATGCATCATATGATGTTCTTCCTCTTTCTAATCATATCTCCCTGTATGGCTATTGATCTCTCCCTAAACGAGGCATGTTCACTTGCAAACCACACTGCTTCTCAACTGAACCTAAGCAGCCCGGGCTGCATCTGCATTAATGACAAATGTTGGGGGTATGTCCAACCCATCCCAGGGTATCAATATCAAAGGCCCACCCTTCCAGCCGAGCTATGGGCTGTTACTCAGCGCCCCCATGTGGTCGTAATATGGCCTTTTGGCGAAAGGGGGAAAAAAAACTTCATGTTGGTACCAGCAACAACTGTCTCTATTTACCCCCTGGATGACATCTGCAATCCCACCTGAGCCCTTATTTTCTCTCATGACTAACATCCCCCAAGTGACCTTCCCTATCTCTCTAAAAAGCCACTCCCTAACAGGGGTGTCAGTGAGAAATCTAGACGACTCACAATGTGGGGTGACCGTAAATGTTGAAACTGATGGGAAAAACTGGGACTGGTCCTCCAGCTGGGAGACCAGCCGACCCCACCCCCGTCCAGCACGCGCCTGGCCCGGCCCAGGGCGCTTCGCGGACCCCGAGCGGCCTGGCGAGGCTGCGGGAGCTCTGGCGGGGGTTGGGGAGGGGGGTGGCTTGAGCGGGGAGGACGTCTCGGTGCCCCCCCACGCCCCGCCCCCCACCATCCCGTTCGCTGCTCAGGGTCACGTGGCTCCGGACGAGCGGGGCGTCGGCCCGGGGCCGCGGTCCCCAGAGCCTCCTGCGGGCTTAGGGGCTGCCCAGCCGGGGCCCCAGGCTCCCATCCTGCCAGCTGTGCAAACCCCCTAGAGCGCCTCAGCCCCGCCCTGTCCCCAAACCGAGGCCCGCCCTGCCCCCACGCCACGGGCCCAGCACAGGACCTTCCTGAGAGAGCGGACGAGCGACAGCCAGGCACACGGACAGGCACTCGCACGCACCCACGCCAGGTGAGACAGAGGCAGAAAGAATCGAGGGTTCAGAGAGACTGGAAGACAGCGTGTGGGAAGGGGGGGCTTCGGGCAGGATGCCGGGCAGCTGCAGAGACCACCCGGCCCTGAGCAGCCAAAGCGATGGGGTCGGGGGGAGGCCACTGAGCAGCGGCGGGCCTGGAGAGGCCCAGGGTGGGAGGACACCTGAGATCTCCGCGCTCCGCGCACCGCGCCCCTCCCCTCAACCCCCTGCACACATGCCACGCCGGGGCGCTCTGACACTAGTTTCTCTGGAGTTTTGTCACTTGAATTTCTCTCCCTCTGCTCAACTGAGTGATGACAGTGTATTGAACAGCTAGGTCATTTCCAAATAAATTAAGCTTAGTGTTTCACAGGACACCCGGACATGTATGGAGAGACCAGCACGGATGCATGGACACCAACCTTGGTAACTGGACAGCCAATGGGAAATTACTGTCTGACTCAGGAGAGAGAAAGAAACCCGAACAATGGAATGAAATGAACAGAAACACAAGCTTTGCAACTCACACCCTAATTCAATTACCAGAAAATAAACAACACTATAACCATTTTAGAGAAACAATAGACCTCTCCATGACCTTTGGTCGGGTGAGGAGTTCAAACACACAGCAAAAAAAGGCAACTTTTCCAAGTCGTGAATATGTTAGTTCACACATTGACTTTTACATTGAAATGTGTAACAAATAAACTTAAAATCATTGACTCACTACATAAGCATGGAAGTATTTTAAATATAAAATATGTTCTATAGTATTCAGGAAGCACTTGGCACATCTCTAAGTGTATCAGACCCAAAACTGGAACGTAGTGGAAGAGTCAGGATAGTCTAAAAATGAATCCCTAACCAAAAAGAACACACAGGATTACTGTAGATAAAAAAGGTTAAAGAAGAGAAGCTAGAAATCAGTCAAAAAATGTCTTAGGGTTTAGCTTAGAGTGACTAGCCTCTGCGTGACTCTTTAAATTTTTCATGTTTGCAGCTTCCAAATTTTCCATGGTGAGAATAATACTTTCGCCTCCAAACCAGAGTGACTTGGGGACACAAAGGTAGAAGTCGATAATTTTCTTTGCCTATGTCTGAATATTTACAGTCAGAGGTAGAAAAGGAGGAGTCTGTCCCTTGTCTAGATGATGTCAATCCCCAGGTGTGGGATGTCTCCAGCCCTGGTTTAGCCATAAAATTTCCACCAGTAAAGATTTCTCTGAGACCAAATGCTCCCTAGCCCTGGAAAAGACAATATCCCTTAAAACCAGTAGCTCTTGAGGGTCTTAAACCATTAGTTAACAAATACCGAGATACTGGAACTCGAATCAGCTGTGAGTCCCCCTGCAACACCCCAATCTTGCCCGTTCAAAAACCAGATGGATCTTACCGATTCGTCCAGGATCTAAGAGCTGTTAATGAAGCTGTGGTTCCCATCCACCCCATAGTCCCAAACCCATATACCCTCCTATCCCAAGTCCCAGGAAATGCCAAGTACTTCTCAGTCTTGGACCTTCAAGGTGCTTTCTTTTGCATTCCTCTCCATCCTGAATCCCAAAAACTCTTTGCTTTTGAGTGGCGGGACTTGGAAACAAGAGAGACCATACAACTCTCGACTGGACTCGACTACCCCAAGGGTTTAGGGACAACCCTCATATCTTCGGGACTTCCTCGGGGAGAGAACTAAGGGAATTAACTTTAACAAACAGTAGTCTAATACAGTATGTGGATGACTTGCTCATAGCTAGGTCAGATTTTACCAGCTCTCAAATGGACACTATTTAAAACGCTAACTTTCCTGTATGAAAAGGGTTATCGAGTATCCCCCAAGTAGGCTCAGATTAGCTTAACCCAAGTAAAATACCTTGGATTTATAATTATGGAGAGAAAAAGAATGCCTGACCCCGAGGGGAGATCCCTCATCTTAAATACCCCGTACCCCGAAACAAAACAATAGCTTAGGGGATTTTGAGGAAGGACCGGGTTTTGCAGGATCTGGATTCCTAATTATGGCAATCTAGCCAGACCCCTATATGAAAATTTAAGGGGGAAAGTGGAAGAGCCACTCGACTGGCATGAGACCTGCAAGGTGGCCTTTAATGCCCTAAAAGAGTCCATCACTACAGCCCCAGCTTTAGGCCTCCCCAACCTGGAGAAGCCTTTTAGACTCTATGTTTCTTGAACGACAGGAACTGCTCTTGGGGTGTTAGAGCAGATGATGGGGCCCGAATTACAACGTGTGGCTTATCTCTCAAAATAACTAGATGAGATGGCCAGAGGGTGGCCCACTTGCCTCCGGGCAGTAACAGCCACCGCTCTTATGGTTAAGGAGGCATCTCAGCTGACCCTGGGTCAGTCCACTACAGTGTATACGCCTCACCAGGTGCAAGCAGTCTTGGAAACGAAAGGGGACAGGTGGATGACAGGGGGAAGGATCACCCAATTCCAAGCCCGCCTCCTTGACACTCCAGAAATAAAGTTGAGGGTCTGCCAGACTTTAAATCCAGCAACCTTACTGCCAGATCCCCCTACCTCCCCTCTGGATCACCAATGCATACAAATCACAGACGAGTTATACTCTTCTCGCCGGGACCTATCAGAGACACCTTTATCTGACCCAGAGGAAAACTGGCACACAGATGGCAGCAGTTTTGTAGAAAAGGGACAGAGGAAAGCAGGATATGCTGTAGCGAGCCTGGAAGAAACTAAGGAAAGTGGGTCTCTTCCCCCAGACACCTCAGCCCAGAAAGCTGAACTTTTTGACCTGACAAGAGCTTTGGAGTTAGGAGAAGGAAAGAGGATTAATGTGTGTATGGACTCTAAGTATGCTTTCCTCATTCTTCATGCCCGTGCAGCAATTTGGAAAGAAAGAGGGATGCACAGTGCCCGAAGCTCTGCTATTAAACACAAAGAGCTCATTCTCAGGCTCCTGGAGGCAGTCAAACTTCCTGCAAAATTAGCTGTCATCCACTGCAAGAGTCACCAAAAGGGGCAAGAAAAAGAGGCTCAGGGAAATAGGAAAGCTGATCAAGAGGCAGGACGAGCTGACGGGGAAGCTAACTCTGCCACTGCTATCTGCCCCCTTTTCCCCTAGGAAACCCTGACTCCAGATTTTACCCCAGGGGGACATTCCCGATATGCTGAGCGGGGCTGGGAGATTGGGTCACATGGGTGGTTTCAGCCTGATCAGGCCCAAATAATACTCCCTGATTCTCAGGTTTAAAACATGACTAACTCCTTACATAAGAGCACCCATTTTGGAAAAGATAATCTAGAAATCTTGCTTAAGCCTATTCTCTCCCATCCTCAGTTAGCTAAGGTTGTTAAACAGTTCACACAAAATTGTGACACCTGTCTAAAACATAACCCAAAAACCAGATCTCCTCTAATTACACCTGTCCAACATCGGGGATCATACCCAGGAGCGGACTGGCAATGCCGCTCCACATTTAGAATTTACAGCCATGCCCAAGACCCAAGGGATTTCTTACTTGCTAGTCTTTATTGACAAATTCACAGGATGGATCGAAGCGTTCCCTACTTAGACAGAGAGAGCTACAGAAGTCTGTAAAGCTCTGCTGAAGGAGATAGTGCCTAGGTTTGGGCTGCCTCGGTCACTTCAGAGTGACAACGGGCCCTTACTTACAGCCACGATACCCCAGAACCTAGCCGCATGCTTAGGCATAAAATACCAGCTCCACTCATCCTGGAGGCCTCAAGCTTCAGGAAAGGTAGAGAGAGCCAACCAGACTCTTAAAAGGGCTCTGGCTAAGCTATGTCAGAAACACATAATAAGTGGACACATATGCTGCCCATAGCCCTCATGAGGCTACGGAAATCCCCCAAACGGCCACTATTGTTAAGTCCTGATGAAATGCTGTATGGACGACCATTGTTAACTTCTGATTTGTTTCTTGACGAGGATGCCAATACACTCTTAAAACATATAATTGACCTGGGAAGGTTTCAGCAAGAACTCCAACGGTATGGAGAACAAACCACAGGAAGACTTGAAAAATCCCCAGGTAAAGCCAGGGGATCAAGTATCAGTAAAGACCTGGCAAGAAAAAGGGAGTCCAAACCAGCTGTCCGAGAAATGGATAGGGCCATATCAGGTTGTTCTAGTGACTTCAACTGCTGTAAAAGTGAAGAGTCTATATGCCTGGGTCCACAATTCTAGAATAAAACCCTATGGCCTACAGGAGGGGGAGCCAAACTGAGACTCCAAAGCCAGAGGACAGCTATTCCTGTGAACCTGTTGAAGATCTCAGGCTCTTGTTCAAGCAGAACCCCATCAATCCTGCCTCAGATAAGTAAAATGCATCATATGATGTTCTTCCTCTTTCTAATCATATCTCCCTGTATGGCTATTGATCTCTCCCTAAACGAGGCATGTTCACTTGCAAACCACACTGCTTCTCAACTGAACCTAAGCAGCCCGGGCTGCATCTGCATTAATGACAAATGTTGGGGGTATGTCCAACCCATCCCAGGGTATCAATATCAAAGGCCCACCCTTCCAGCCGAGCTATGGGCTGTTACTCAGCGCCCCCATGTGGTCGTAATATGGCCTTTTGGCGAAAGGGGGAAAAAAAACTTCATGTTGGTACCAGCAACAACTGTCTCTATTTACCCCCTGGATGACATCTGCAATCCCACCTGAGCCCTTATTTTCTCTCATGACTAACATCCCCCAAGTGACCTTCCCTATCTCTCTAAAAAGCCACTCCCTAACAGGGGTGTCAGTGAGAAATCTAGACGACTCACAATGTGGGGTGACCGTAAATGTTGAAACTGATGGGAAAAACTGGGACTGGTCCTCCAGCTGGGAGACCAGCCGACCCCACCCCCGTCCAGCACGCGCCTGGCCCGGCCCAGGGCGCTTCGCGGACCCCGAGCGGCCTGGCGAGGCTGCGGGAGCTCTGGCGGGGGTTGGGGAGGGGGGTGGCTTGAGCGGGGAGGACGTCTCGGTGCCCCCCCACGCCCCGCCCCCCACCATCCCGTTCGCTGCTCAGGGTCACGTGGCTCCGGACGAGCGGGGCGTCGGCCCGGGGCCGCGGTCCCCAGAGCCTCCTGCGGGCTTAGGGGCTGCCCAGCCGGGGCCCCAGGCTCCCATCCTGCCAGCTGTGCAAACCCCCTAGAGCGCCTCAGCCCCGCCCTGTCCCCAAACCGAGGCCCGCCCTGCCCCCACGCCACGGGCCCAGCACAGGACCTTCCTGAGAGAGCGGACGAGCGACAGCCAGGCACACGGACAGGCACTCGCACGCACCCACGCCAGGTGAGACAGAGGCAGAAAGAATCGAGGGTTCAGAGAGACTGGAAGACAGCGTGTGGGAAGGGGGGGCTTCGGGCAGGATGCCGGGCAGCTGCAGAGACCACCCGGCCCTGAGCAGCCAAAGCGATGGGGTCGGGGGGAGGCCACTGAGCAGCGGCGGGCCTGGAGAGGCCCAGGGTGGGAGGACACCTGAGATCTCCGCGCTCCGCGCACCGCGCCCCTCCCCTCAACCCCCTGCACACATGCCACGCCGGGGCGCTCTGACACTAGTTTCTCTGGAGTTTTGTCACTTGAATTTCTCTCCCTCTGCTCAACTGAGTGATGACAGTGTATTGAACAGCTAGGTCATTTCCAAATAAATTAAGCTTAGTGTTTCACAGGACACCCGGACATGTATGGAGAGACCAGCACGGATGCATGGACACCAACCTTGGTAACTGGACAGCCAATGGGAAATTACTGTCTGACTCAGGAGAGAGAAAGAAACCCGAACAATGGAATGAAATGAACAGAAACACAAGCTTTGCAACTCACACCCTAATTCAATTACCAGAAAATAAACAACACTATAACCATTTTAGAGAAACAATAGACCTCTCCATGACCTTTGGTCGGGTGAGGAGTTCAAACACACAGCAAAAAAAGGCAACTTTTCCAAGTCGTGAATATGTTAGTTCACACATTGACTTTTACATTGAAATGTGTAACAAATAAACTTAAAATCATTGACTCACTACATAAGCATGGAAGTATTTTAAATATAAAATATGTTCTATAGTATTCAGGAAGCACTTGGCACATCTCTAAGTGTATCAGACCCAAAACTGGAACGTAGTGGAAGAGTCAGGATAGTCTAAAAATGAATCCCTAACCAAAAAGAACACACAGGATTACTGTAGATAAAAAAGGTTAAAGAAGAGAAGCTAGAAATCAGTCAAAAAATGTCTTAGGGTTTAGCTTAGAGTGACTAGCCTCTGCGTCACTCTAAATTTTTCATGTTTGCAGCTTCCAAATTTTCCATGGTGAGAATAATACTTTCGCCTCCAAACCAGAGTGACTTGGGGACACATAGGTAGAAGTCGATAATTTTCTTTGCCTATGTCTGAATATTTACAGTCAGAGGTAGAAAAGGAGGAGTCTGTCCCTTGTCTAGATGATGTCAATCCCCAGGTGTGGGATGTCTCCAGCCCTGGTTTAGCCATAAAATTTCCACCAGTAAAGATTTCTCTGAGACCAAATGCTCCCTAGCCCTGGAAAAGACAATATCCCTTAAAACCAGTAGCTCTTGAGGGTCTTAAACCATTAGTTAACAAATACCGAGATACTGGAACTCGAATCAGCTGTGATTCCCCCTGCAACACCCCAATCTTGCCCGTTCAAAAACCAGATGGATCTTACCGATTCGTCCAGGATCTAAGAGCTGTTAATGAAGCTGTGGTTCCCATCCACCCCATAGTCCCAAACCCATATACCCTCCTATCCCAAGTCCCAGGAAATGCCAAGTACTTCTCAGTCTTGGACCTTCAAGGTGCTTTCTTTTGCATTCCTCTCCATCCTGAATCCCAAAAACTCTTTGCTTTTGAGTGGCGGGACTTGGAAACAAGAGAGACCATACAACTCTCGACTGGACTCGACTACCCCAAGGGTTTAGGGACAACCCTCATATCTTCGGGACTTCCTCGGGGAGAGAACTAAGGGAATTAACTTTAACAAACAGTAGTCTAATACAGTATGTGGATGACTTGCTCATAGCTAGGTCAGATTTTACCAGCTCTCAAATGGACACTATTTAAAACGCTAACTTTCCTGTATGAAAAGGGTTATCGAGTATCCCCCAAGTAGGCTCAGATTAGCTTAACCCAAGTAAAATACCTTGGATTTATAATTATGGAGAGAAAAAGAATGCCTGACCCCGAGGGGAGATCCCTCATCTTAAATACCCCGTACCCCGAAACAAAACAATAGCTTAGGGGATTTTGAGGAAGGACCGGGTTTTGCAGGATCTGGATTCCTAATTATGGCAATCTAGCCAGACCCCTATATGAAAATTTAAGGGGGAAAGTGGAAGAGCCACTCGACTGGCATGGACTTGCAAGGTGGCCTTTAATGCCCTTAAAGAGTCCATCACTACAGCCCCAGCTTTAGGCCTCCCCAACCTGGAGAAGCCTTTTAGACTCTATGTTTCTGGAAGGACAGGAACTGCTCTTGGGGTGTTAGAGCAGATGATGGGGCCCGTATTACAACCTATGGCTTATCTCTCAAAATAACTAGATGAGGTGGCCAGAGGGTGGCCCACTAGCCTCTGGGCAGTAGCAGCCACCGCTCTTATGGTTAAGGAGGCATCTCAGCTGAGCCTGGGTCAGCCCACCACAGTGTATACGCCTCACCGGGTGCAAGCCGTCTTGAAACGAAAGGGGACAGGTGGATGACAAGGGGAAGGATCACCCAATACCAAGCCCTCCTCCTTGACACTCCAGAAATAAAGTTGAGGGTCTGCCAGACTTTAAATCCAGCAACCTTACTGCCAGATCCCCCTACCTCCCCTCTGGATCACCAATGCATACAAATCACAGACGTGTTATACTCTTCTCGCCGGGACCTATCAGAGACACCTTTATCTGACCCAGAGGAAAACTGGCACACAGATGGCAGCAGTTTTGTAGAAAAGGGAGAGAGGAAAGCAGGATATGCTGTAGTGAGCCTGGAAGAAACTAAGGAAAGTGGGTCTCTTCCCCCAGACACCTCAGCCCAGAAAGCTGAACTTTTTGCTCTGACAAGAGCTTTGGAGTTAGGAGAAGGAAAGAGGATTAATGTGTGTATTAACTCTAAGTATGCTTTCCTCATTCTGCATGCCCGTTCAGCAATTTGGAAAGAAAGAGGGATGCTCAGTGCCCGAAGCTCTGCTATTAAACACAAAGAGCTCATTCTCAGGCTCCTGGAGGCAGTCAAACTTCCTGCAAAATTAGCTGTCATCCACTGCAAGAGTCACCAAAAGGGGCAAGAAAAAGAGGCTCAGGGAAATAGGAAAGCTGATCAAGAGGCAGGACGAGCTGCCGGGGAAGCTACCTCTGCCACTGCTATCTGCCCCCTTTTCCCCAAGGAAACCCTGACTCCAGATTTTACCCCAGGGGGACATTCCCGATATGCTGAGCGGGGCTGGGAGATTGGGTCACATGGGTGGTTTCAGCCTGATCAGGCCCAAGTAATACTCCCTGATTCTCAGGTTTAAAACATTACTAACTCCTTACATAAGAGCGCCCATTTTGGAAAAGATAATCTAGAAACCTTGCTTAAGCTTATTCTCTCCCATTCACAGTTAGCTAAGGTTGTTAAACAAGTCACACAAAATTGTGACACCTGTCTAAAAAATAACCCAATAACCAGACCTCCTCTAATTACACCTGTCCAACATCGGGGATCATACCCAGGAGCGGACTGGAAGGTAGAATTTACAGCCATGCCCAAGACCCAAGGGTTTTCTTACTTGCTAGTCTTTATTGACACATTCACAGGATGGATCGAAGTGTTCCCTACTGAGACAGAGAGAGCTACAGAAGTCTGTAAAGCACTGCTAAAGGATATAGTGCCTAGGTTTGGGCTTCCTCGGTCACTTCAGAGTGACAACGGGCCCTCACTTACAGCCACGATACCCCAGAACCTAGCCGCATGCTTAGGCATAAAATACCAGCTCCGCTCATCCTGGAGGCCTCAAGCTTCAGGAAAGGTAGAGAGAGCCAACCAGACTCTTAAAAGGGCTCTGGCTAAGCTATGTAAGAAACACATTATAAGTGGACACATATGCTGCACATAGCCCTCATGAGGCTACGGACATCCCCCAAACGGCCACTATTTTTAAGTCCTTATGAAATGATGTATGGACGACCATTCTGAACTTCTGATTTGTTTCCTGACGAGGATGCCAATACACACTTAAAACATATAATTGACCTGGGAAGATTTCCGCAAGAACTCCAACGGTATGGAGAACAAACCACAGGAAGACTTGAAAAATCCCCAGGTAAAGCCAGGGGATCAAGTATCAGTAAAGACCTGGCAAGAAAAAGGGAGTCCAAACCAGCTGTCCGAGAAATGGACAGCGCCATATCAGGTTGTTCTAGTGACTTCAACTGCTGTAAAAGTGAAGGGTCTATCTGCCTGGGTCCACAATTCTAGAATAAAATCCTATGGCCTACAGGAGGGGGAGACAGAAACTGAGACTCCAAAGCCAGAGGACAGCTATTCCTGTGAACCTGTTCAAGATCTCAGGCTCTTGTTCAAGCAGAACCCCATCAATCCTGCCTCAGATAAGTAAAATGCATCATATGATGTTCTTCCTCTTTCTAATCATATCTCCCTGTATGGCTATTGATCTCTCCCTAAACGAGGCATGTTCACTTGCAAACCACACTGCTTCTCAACTAAACCTAAGCAGCCCGGGCTGCATCTGCATTAATGACAAAGGTTGGGGGTATGTCCAACCCATCCCAGGGTATCAATATCAAAGGCCCACCCTTCCAGCCGAGCTATGGGCTGTTACTCAGCGCCCCCATGTGGTCGTAATATGGCCTTTTGGGAAAAGGGGGAAAAAAAACTTCATGTCTTGGTACCAGCAACAACTGTCTCTATTTACCCCCTGGATGACATCTGCAATCCCACCTGAGCCCTTATTTTCTCTCATGACTAACATCCCCCAAGTGACCTTCCCTATCTCTCTAAAAAGCCACTCCCTAACAGGGGTGTCAGTGAGAAATCTAGATGACTCACAATGTGGGGTGACCGTCACTGTTGAAACTGATGGGAATAACCGGGACAGGCCCTGCAGCTGGGAGACCAGCCGACGCCAACCCAGGCCAGCACGCGCCTGGCTCAGCCCGGGGCGCTTCCCGGACTCCGAGCGGCCTGGCGAGCCTGCGGGAGCTCTGGCGGGGGTTGGGGAGGGGGGTGGCTTGAGCGGGGAGGACGTCTCGGTGCCCCCCCAAACCCCGCCCCCCACCATCCCGTTCGCTGCTCAGGGTCGCGTGGCTCTGGACGAGCGGGGCGTCGGCCCGGGGCCGCGGTCCCCAGAGCCTCCTGCGGGCTTAGGGGCAGCCCAGCCGGGGCCCCAGGCGCCCATCCTGCCGGCTGTGCAAACACCCTGGAGTGCGTCAGCCTCGCCCTGTCCCCAAACCGAGGCCCGCACTGCCCCCACGCCACGGGCCCAGCACAGGACCTTCCTGAGAGAGCGGACGAGCAACAGCCAGGCACACGGACAGGCACTCGCACGCACCCACGCCAGGTGAGACAGAGGCAGAAAGAGTCGAGTGTTCAGAGAGAGACTCGAAGACAGCGTGTGGGCAGGGGGGGCCTCGGGCAGGATGCCGGGCAGCTGCAGAGACCACCCGGCCCTGAGCAGCCAAAGTGATGGGGTCGGGGGGAGGCCACTGAGCAGCGGCGGGCCTGGAGAGGCCCAGGGTGGGAGGACACCTGAGATCTCCGTGCTCCGCGCCCCGCCCCCCTCCCCCCAACCCCCTGCACGCATGCCACGCCGGGGCGCTCTGACACTAGCTTCTCTGGAGTTTTGTCACTTGAATTTCTCTCCCTCTGCTCAACTGAGTGATGACAGTGTATTGAACAGCTAGGTCATTTCCAAATAAATTAAGCTTAGTGTTTCACAGGACACCCGGACATGTATGGAGAGACCAGCACGGATGCATGGACACCAACCTTGGTAACTGGACAACCAATGGGAAGTTACTGTCTGACTCAGGAAGGAGAAAGAAACCCGAACAGATGGAATGAAATGAACAGAAACACAGGCTTTGCAACTCAAACCCTAATTCAATTACCAGAAAATAAACAACACTATAACCATTTTAGAAAAGCAATAGACCTCTCTATGACCTTTGGTCGGGTGAGGAGTTCAAACACACAGCAAAAATAAGCCAACTTTTCCAAGTCGTGAATATGTTAGTTCACACATTGACTTTTGCATTGAAATGTGTAACAAATAAACTTAAAATCATTGACTCACTGCATAAGCATGGAAGTATTTTAAATATAAAATATGTTCTATAGTATTCAGGAAGCATTTGGCACATCTCTAAGTGTATCAGACCCAAAACTGGAACGTAGTGGAAGAGTCAGGATAGTCTAAAAATGAATCCCTAACTAAAAGGAACACACAGGATTACTGTAGATAAAAAAGGTTAAAGAAGAGAAGCTAGAAATCAGTCAATAAATGTCTTAGGGGTTAGCTTAGAGTGACTAGCCTCTGCGTGACTCTTTAAATTTTTCATGTTTGCAGCTTCCAAATTTTCCATTTTGAGAATAATACTTTCGCCTCCAAACCAGAGTGACTTGGGGACACAAAGGTAGAAGTCGATAATTTTCTTTGCCTATGTCTGAATATTTACAGTCAGAGGTAGAAAAGGAGGAGTCTGTCCCTTGTCTAGATGATGTCAATCCCCAGGTGTGGGATGTCTCCAGCCCTGGTTTAGCCATAAATGTTCCACCAGTAAAGATTTCTCTGAGACCAAATGCTCCCTAGCCCTGGAAAAGACAATATCCCTTAAAACCAGTAGGTCTTGAGGGTCTTAGACCATTAGTTAACAAATACCGAGATACTGGAACTCGAATCAGCTGTGAGTCCCTCTGCAACACCCCAATCTTGCCCGTTCAAAAACCAGATGGATCTTACCGATTCGTCCAGGATCTAAGAGCTGTTAATGAAGCTGTGGTTCCCATCCACCCCATAGTCCCAAACCCATATACCCTCCTATCCCAAGTCCCAGGAAATGCCAAGTACTTCTCAGTCTTGGACCTTCAAGGTGCTTTCTTTTGCATTCCTCTCCATCCTGAATCCCAAAAACTCTTTGCTTTTGAGTGGCGGGACTTGGAAACAAGAGAGACCATACAACTCTCGACTGGACTCGACTACCCCAATGCTTTAGGGACAGCCCTCATATCTTCGGGACTTCCTCGGGGAGAGAACTAAGGGAATTAACTTTAACAAACAGTAGTCTAATACAGTATCTGGATGACTTGCTCATAGCTAGGCCAGATTTTACCAGCTCTCAAATGGACACTATTTAAAACGCTAACTTTCCTGTATGAAAAGGGTTATCGAGTATCCCCCAGGTTGGCTCAGATTAGCTTAACCCAAGTAAAATACCTTGGATTTATAATTACGGAGAGAAAAAGAATGCCTGACCCCGAGGGGAGATCCCTCATCTTAAATACCCCGTACCCCCAAACAAAACAACAGCTTAGGGGATTTTTAGGAAGGACCGGGTTTTGCAGAATCTGGATTCCTAATTATGGCAATCTGGCCAGACCACTATATGAAAATTTAAGGGGGAAAGTGGAAGAGCCACTCGACTGGCATGAGACCTGCAAGGTGGCCTTTAATGCCCTAAAAGAGTCCATCACTACAGCCCCAGCTTTAGGCCTCCCCAACCTGGAGAAGCCTTTTAGACTCTATGTTTCTGGAAGGACAGGAACTGCTCTTGGGGTGTTAGAGCAGATGATGGGGCCCGTATTACAACCTGTGGCTTATCTCTCAAAATAACTAGATGAGGTGGCCAGAGGGTGGCCCACTTGCCTCCGGGCAGTAGCAGCCACCGCTCTTATGGTTAAGGAGGCATCTAAACTGACACTGGGTCAGCCTACCACAGTGTATACGCCTCACCGGGTGCAAGCACTCTTGGAAACGAAAGGGAACAGGTGGATGACAGGGGGAAGGATCACCCAATACCAAGCCCTCCTCCTTGACACTCCAGAAATAAAGTTGAGGGTCTGCCAGACTTTAAATCCAGCAACCTTACTGCCAGATACCCCTACCTCCCCTCTGGATCACGAATGCATACAAATCACAGACGAGTTATACTCTTCTCGCCGGGACCTATCAGAGACACCTTTATCTGACCCAGAGGAAAACTGGCACACAGATGGCAGCAGTTTTGTAGAAAAGGGAGAGAGGAAAGCAGGATATGCTGTAGTGAGCCTGGAAGAAACTAAGGAAAGTGGATCTATTCCCCCAGACACCTCAGCCCAGAAAGCTGAACATTTTGCCCAGACAAGAGCTTTGGAGTTAGAGAAGGAAAGAGGATTAATGTGTGTATGGACTCTAAGTATGCTTTCCTCATTCTTCATGCCCGTGCAGCAATTTGGAAAGAAAGAGGGATGCTCAGTGCCCGAAGCTCTGCTATTAAACACAAAGAGCTCATTCTCAGGCTCCTGGAGGCAGTCAAACTTCCTGCAAAATTAGCTGTCATCCACTGCAAGAGTCACCAAAAGGGGCAAGAAAAAGAGGCTCAGGGAAATAGGAAAGCTGATCAAGAGGCAGGACGAGCTGCCGGGGAAGCTACCTCTGCCACTGCTATCTGCCCCCTTTTCCCCAAGGAAACCCTGACTCCAGATTTTACCCCAGGGGGACATTCCCGATATGCTGAGCGGGGCTGGGAGATTGGGTCACATGGGTGGTTTCAGCCTGATCAGGCCCAAATAATACTCCCTGATTCTCAGGTTTAAAACATTACTAACTCCTTACATAAGAGCGCCCATTTTGGAAAAGATAATCTAGAAATCTTGCTTAAGCCTATTCTCTCCCATCCCCAGTTAGCTAAGGTTGTTAAACAAGTCACACAAAATTGTGACACCTGTCTAAAAAATAACCCAAAAACCAGACCTCCTCTAATTACACCTGTCCAACATCAGGGATCATACCCAGGAGCGGACTGGCAAGTAGAATTTACAGCCATGCCCAAGACCCAAGGGTTTTCTTACTTGCTAGTCTTTATTGACACATTCACAGGATGGATCGAAGCGTTCCCTACTGAGACTGAGAGAGCTACAGAAGTCTGTAAAGCTCTGCTGAAGGAGATAGTGCCTAGGTTTGGGCTGCCTCGGTCACTTCAGAGAGACAACGGGCCCTCACTTACAGCCATGAAACCCCAGAACCTAGCCGCATGCTTAGGCATAAAATACCAGCTCCGCTCATCCTGGAGGCCTCAAGCTTCAGGAAAGGTAGAGAAAGCCAACCAGACTCTTAAAAGGGCTCTGGCTAAGCTATGTCAGAAGCACATAATAAGTGGACACATATGCTGCCCATAGCTCTCATGAGGCTACGGACATCCCCCAAACGGCCACTATTTTTAAGTCCTTATGAAATGATGTATGGACGACCATTCTTAACTTCTGATTTGTTTCTTGACGAGGATGCCAATACACTCTTAAAACATATAATTGACCTGGGAAGGTTTCAGCAAGAACTCCAACGGTATGGAGAACAAACCACAGGAAGACTTGAAAAATCCCCAGGTAAAGCCAGGGGATCAAGTATCAGGAAAAACCTGGCAAGAAAAAGGGAGTCCAAACCAGCTGTCCGAGAAATGGACAGCGCCATATCAGGTTGTTCTAGTGACTTCAACTGCTGTAAAAGTGAAGGGTCTATCTGCCTGGGTCCACAATTCTAGAATAAAACCCTATGGCCTACAGGAGGGGGAGACAGAAACTGAGACTCCAAAGCCAGAGGACAGCTATTCCTGTGAACCTGTTGAAGATCTCAGGCTCTTGTTCAAGCAGAACCCCATCAATCCTGCCTCAGATAAGTAAAATGCATCATATGATGTTCTTCCTCTTTCTAATCATATCTCCCTGTATGGCTATTGATCTCTCCCTAAACGAGGCATGTTCACTTGCAAACCACACTGCTTCTCAACTCAACATAAGCAGCCCGGGCTGCATCTGCATTAATGACAAAGTTTGGGGGTATGTCCAACCCATCCCAGGGTATAAATATCAAAGGCTCACCCTTCCAGCCGAGCTATGGGCTGTTACTCAGCGCCCCCATGTGGTCGTAATATGGCCTTTTGGGAAAAGGGGGAAAAAAAACCTCATGTCTTGGTACCAGCAACAACTGTATCTATTTACCCCCTGGATGACATCTGCAATCCCACCTGATCCCTTATTTTCTCTCTTGACTAAGATCCCCCAAGTGACCTTCCCTATCTCTCTAAAAAGCCACTCCCTAACAGGGGTGTCAGTGAGAAATCTAGACGACTCACAATGTGGGGTGACCGTCACTGTTGAAACTGATGGGAAAAACCGGGACAGGCCCTGCAGCTGGGAGACCAGCCGACGCCACCCCCGGCCAGCACGCGCCTGGCCCGGCCCGGGGCGCTTCCCGGACCCCGAGCGGCTTGGCGAGGCTGCGGGAGCTCTGGCGGGGGTTGGGGAGGGGGGTGGCTTGACCGGGGAGGACGTCTCGGTGCCCCCCCACCCCCCGCCCCCCACCATCCCGTTCGCTGCTCAGGGTCACGTGGCTCCGGACGAGCGGGGCCTCGGCCCGGGGCCGCGTTCCCCGGAGCCTCCTGCGGGCTTAGGGGCAGCCCAGCCGGTGCCCCAGGCGCCCATCCTGCCGGCTGTTCAAACCACCTGGAGCGCCTCAGCCCCGCCCTGTCCCCAAACCGAGGCCCGCTCTGCCCCCACGCCACGGGCCCATAACAGGTCCTTCCTGAGAGAGCGGACGAGCGACAGCCAGGCACACGGACAGGCACTCGCACGCACCCACGCCAGGTGAGACAGAGGCAGAAAGAGTCGAGGGTTCAGAGAGAGACTGGAAGACAGCGTGTGGGCAGGGGGGGCCTCGGGCAGGATGCCGGGCAGCTGCAGAGACCACCCGGCCCTGAGCAGCCAAAGCGATGGGGGCGGGGGGAGGCCACACAGCAGCGGCGGGCCTGGAGAGGCCCAGGGTGGGAGGACACCTGAGATCTCCGCGCTCTGCGCCCCGCCCCCCTCCCCCCAACCCCCTGCACGCATGCTACGCCGGGGCGCTCTGACACTAGCTTCTCTGGAGTTTTGTCACTTGAATTTCTCTCCCTCTGCTCAACTGAGTGATGACAGTGTATTGAACAGCTAGGTCATTTCCAAATAAATTAAGCTTAGTGTTTCACAGGACACCCGGACATGTATTGAGAGACCAGCACGGATGCATGGACACCGACCTTGGTAACTGGACAACCAATGGGAATTTACTGTCTGACTCAGGAGAGAGAAAGAAACCCGAACACATGGAATGAAATGAACAGAAACACAAGCTTTGCAACTCACACCCTAATTCAATTACCAGAAAATAAAAAACACAATAACCATTTTAGAAAAACTATAGACCTCTCCATGACCTTTGGTCGGGTGAGGAGTTCAAACACACACCAAAAAAAAAGCCAACTTTTCCAAGTCGTGAATATGTTAGTTCATACATTGACTTTTACATTGAAATGTGTAACAATTAAACTTAAAATCATTGACTCACTACATAAGCATGGAAGTATTTTAAACATAAAATATATTCTATAGTATTCAGGAAGCTCTTGGCACATCTGTAAGTGTATCAGACCCAAAACTGGAACGTAGTGGAAGAGTCAGGATAGTCTAAAAATGAATCCCTATCTAAAAGGAACACACAGGATTACTGTAGATAAAAAAGGTTAAAGAAGACAAGCTAGAAATCAATCAATAAATGTCTTAGTGGTTAGCTTAGAGTGATTAGCCTCTGCGTGACTCTTTAAATTTTTCATGTTTGCAGCTTCCAAATTTTCCATGGTGAGAATAATACTTTCGCCTCCAAACCAGAGTGACTTGGGGACACAAAGGTAGAAGTCGATAATTTTCTTTGCCTATGCCTGAATATTTACAGTCAGAGGTAGAAAAGGAGGAGTCTGTCCCTTGTCTAGATGATGTCAATCCCCAGGTGTGGGATGTCTCCAGCCCTGGTTTAGCCATAAATGTTCCACCAGTAAAGATTTCTCTGAGACCAAATGCTCCCTAGCCCTGGAAAAGAAAATATCCCTTAAAACCAGTAGCTCTTGAGGGTCATAGACCATTAGTTAACAAATACCGAGATACTGGAACTCGAATCAGCTGTGAGTCCCCCTGCAAAACCCCAATCTTGCCCGTTCAAAAACCAGATGGATCTTACCGATTCGTCCAGGATCTAAGAGCTGTTAATGAAGCTGTGATTCCCATCCACCCCATAGTCCCAAACCCATATACACTCCTATCCCAAGTCCCAGGAAATGCCAAGGATGTCTCAGTCTTGGACCTTCAAGGTGCTTTCTTTTGCATTCCTCTCCATCCTGAATCCCAAAAACTCTTTGCTTTTGAGTGGCGGGACTTGGAATCAAGAGAGACCTTACAGCTCTCAACTGGACTGGACTATCTCAAGGGTTTAGGGACAGCCCTCATATCTTTGGGACTTCCTCGGGGAGAGAATTAAGGGAATTAACTTTAACAAACAGTAGTCTAATACAGTATGTGGATGACTTGCTCATAGCTAGGCCAGATTTTACCAGCTCTCAAATGGACACTATTTAAAACGCTAATTTTCCTGTATGAAAAGGGTTATCGAGTATCCCCCAAGTAGGCTCAGATTAGCTTAACTCAGGTAAAATACCTTGGATTTATAATTACGGAGAGAAAAAGAATGCCTGACCCCGAGGGGAGATCCCTCATCTTAAATACCCCGTACCCCCAAACAAAACAACAGCTTAGGGGATTTTTAGGAAGGACCAGGTTTTGCAGAATCTGGATTCCTAATTACGGCAATCTGGACAGACCCCTATATGAAAATTTAAGGGGGAATGAGGAAGAGCCACTCGACTGGCATGAGACCTGCAAGGTGGCCTTTAATGCCCTAAAAGAGTCCATCACTACAGCCCCAGCTTTAGGCCTCCCCAACCTGGAGAAGCCTTTTAGACTCTATGTTTCTTGAACGACAGGAACTGCTCTTGGGGTGTTAGAGCAGATGATGGGGCCCGAATTACAACGTGTGTCTTATCTCTCAAAATAACTAGATGAGATGGCCAGAGGCTGGCCCACTTGCCTCCGGGCAGTAACAGCCACCGCTCTTATGGTTAAGGAGGCATCTCAGCTGACCCTGGGTCAGTCCACTACAGTGTATACGCCTCACCAGGTGCAAGCAGTCTTGGAAACGAAAGGGGACAGGTGGATGACAGGGGGAAGGATCACCCAATTCCAAGCCCGCCTCCTTGACACTCCAGAAATAAAGTTGAGGGTCTGCCAGACTTTAAATCCAGCAACCTTACTGCCAGATCCCCCTACCTCCCCTCTGGATCACCAATGCATACAAATCACAGACGAGTTATACTCTTCTCGCCGGGACCTATCAGAGACACCTTTATCTGACCCAGAGGAAAACTGGCACACAGATGGCAGCAGTTTTGTAGAAAAGGGACAGAGGAAAGCAGGATATGCTGTAGCGAGCCTGGAAGAAACTAAGGAAAGTGGGTCTCTTCCCCCAGACTCCTCAGCCCAGAAAGCTGAACTTTTTGACCTGACAAGAGCTTTGGAGTTAGGAGAAGGAAAGAGGATTAATGTGTGTATGGACTCTAAGTATGCTTTCCTCATTCTTCATGCCCGTGCAGCAATTTGGAAAGAAAGAGGGATGCTCAGTGCCCGAAGCTCTGCTATTAAACACAAAGAGCTCATTCTCAGGCTCCTGGAGGCAGTCAAACTTCCTGCAAAATTAGCTGTCATCCACTGCAAGAGTCACCAAAAGGGGCAAGAAAAAGAGGCTCAGGGAAATAGGAAAGCTGATCAAGAGGCAGGACGAGCTGACGGGGAAGCTAACTCTGCCACTGCTATCTGCCCCCTTTTCCCCAAGGAAACCCTGACTCCAGATTTTACCCCAGGGGGACATTCCCGATATGCTGAGCGGGGCTGGGAGATTGGGTCACATGGGTGGTTTCAGCCTGATCAGGCCCAAATAATACTCCCTGATTCTCAGGTTTAAAACATTACTAACTCCTTACATAAGAGCACCCATTTTGGAAAAGATAATCTAGAAATCTTGCTTAAGCCTATTCTCTCCCATCCTCAGTTAGCTAAGGTTGTTAAACAGTTCACACAAAATTGTGACACCTGTCTAAAACATAACCCAAAAACCAGATCTCCTCTAATTACACCTGTCCAACATCGGGGATCATACCCAGGAGCGGACTGGCAATGCCGCTCCACATTTAGAATTTACAGCCATGCCCAAGACCCAAGGGTTTTCTTACTTGCTAGTCTTTATTGACAAATTCACAGGATGGATCGAAGCGTTCCCTACTTAGACAGAGAGAGCTACAGAAGTCTGTAAAGCTCTGCTGAAGGAGATAGTGCCTAGGTTTGGGCTGCCTCGGTCACTTCAGAGTGACAACGGGCCCTTACTTACAGCCACGATACCCCAGAACCTAGCCGCATGCTTAGGCATAAAATACCAGCTCCACTCATCCTGGAGGCCTCAAGCTTCAGGAAAGGTAGAGAGAGCCAACCAGACTCTTAAAAGGGCTCTGGCTAAGCTATGTCAGAAACACATAATAAGTGGACACATATGCTGCCCATAGCCCTCATGAGGCTACGGACATCCCCCAAACGGCCACTATTGTTAAGTCCTGATGAAATGCTGTATGGACGACCATTGTTAACTTCTGATTTGTTTCTTGACGAGGATGCCAATACACTCTTAAAACATATAATTGACCTGGGAAGGTTTCAGCAAGAACTCCAACGGTATGGAGAACAAACCACAGGAAGACTTGAAAAATCCCCAGGTAAAGCCAGGGGATCAAGTATCAGTAAAGACCTGGCAAGAAAAAGGGAGTCCAAACCAGCTGTCCGAGAAATGGATAGGGCCATATCAGGTTGTTCTAGTGACTTCAACTGCTGTAAAAGTGAAGAGTCTATATGCCTGGGTCCACAATTCTAGAATAAAACCCTATGGCCTACAGGAGGGGGAGCCAAACTGAGACTCCAAAGCCAGAGGACAGCTATTCCTGTGAACCTGTTGAAGATCTCAGGCTCTTGTTCAAGCAGAACCCCATCAATCCTGCCTCAGATAAGTAAAATGCATCATATGATGTTCTTCCTCTTTCTAATCATATCTCCCTGTATGGCTATTGATCTCTCCCTAAACGAGGCATGTTCACTTGCAAACCACACTGCTTCTCAACTGAACCTAAGCAGCCCGGGCTGCATCTGCATTAATGACAAATGTTGGGGGTATGTCCAACCCATCCCAGGGTATCAATATCAAAGGCCCACCCTTACAGCCGAGCTATGGGCTGTTACTCAGCGCCCCCATGTGGTCGTAATATGGCCTTTTGGCGAAAGGGGGAAAAAAAACTTCATGTTGGTACCAGCAACAACTGTCTCTATTTACCCCCTGGATGACATCTGCAATCCCACCTGAGCCCTTATTTTCTCTCATGACTAACATCCCCCAAGTGACCTTCCCTATCTCTCTAAAAAGCCACTCCCTAACAGGGGTGTCAGTGAGAAATCTAGACGACTCACAATGTGGGGTGACCGTAACTGTTGAAACTGATGGGAAAAACTGGGACTGGTCCTCCAGCTGGGCGACCAGCCGACCCCACCCCCGTCCAGCACGCGCCTGGCCCGGCCCAGGGCGCTTCGCGGACCCCGAGCGGCCTGGCGAGGCTGCGGGAGCTCTGGCGGGGGTTGGGGAGGGGGGTGGCTTGAGCGGGGAGGACGTCTCGGTGCCCCCCCACGCCCCGCCCCCCACCATCCCGTTCGCTGCTCAGGGTCACGTGGCTCCGGACGAGCGGGGCGTCGGCCCGGGGCCGCGGTCCCCAGAGCCTCCTGCGGGCTTAGGGGCAGCCCAGCCGGGGCCCCAGGCGCCCATCCTGCCGGCTGTGCAAACACCCTGGAGTGCGTCAGCCTCGCCCTGTCCCCAAACCGAGGCCCGCACTGCCCCCACGCCACGGGCCCAGCACAGGACCTTCCTGAGAGAGCGGACGAGCAACAGCCAGGCACACGGACAGGCACTCGCACGCACCCACGCCAGGTGAGACAGAGGCAGAAAGAGTCGAGTGTTCAGAGAGAGACTCGAAGACAGCGTGTGGGCAGGGGGGGCCTCGGGCAGGATGCCGGGCAGCTGCAGAGACCACCCGGCCCTGAGCAGCCAAAGTGATGGGGTCGGGGGGAGGCCACTGAGCAGCGGCGGGCCTGGAGAGGCCCAGGGTGGGAGGACACCTGAGATCTCCGTGCTCCGCGCCCCGCCCCCCTCCCCCCAACCCCCTGCACGCATGCCACGCCGGGGCGCTCTGACACTAGCTTCTCTGGAGTTTTGTCACTTGAATTTCTCTCCCTCTGCTCAACTGAGTGATGACAGTGTATTGAACAGCTAGGTCATTTCCAAATAAATTAAGCTTAGTGTTTCACAGGACACCCGGACATGTATGGAGAGACCAGCACGGATGCATGGACACCAACCTTGGTAATGGACAACCAATGGGAAGTTACTGTCTGACTCAGGAAGGAGAAAGAAACCCGAACAGATGGAATGAAATGAACAGAAACACAGGCTTTGCAACTCAAACCCTAATTCAATTACCAGAAAATAAACAACACTATAACCATTTTAGAAAAGCAATAGACCTCTCTATGACCTTTGGTCGGGTGAGGAGTTCAAACACACAGCAAAAATAAGCCAACTTTTCCAAGTCGTGAATATGTTAGTTCACACATTGACTTTTGCATTGAAATGTGTAACAAATAAACTTAAAATCATTGACTCACTGCATAAGCATGGAAGTATTTTAAATATAAAATATGTTCTATAGTATTCAGGAAGCATTTGGCACATCTCTAAGTGTATCAGACCCAAAACTGGAACGTAGTGGAAGAGTCAGGATAGTCTAAAAATGAATCCCTAACTAAAAGGAACACACAGGATTACTGTAGATAAAAAAGGTTAAAGAAGAGAAGCTAGAAATCAGTCAATAAATGTCTTAGGGGTTAGCTTAGAGTGACTAGCCTCTGCGTGACTCTTTAAATTTTTCATGTTTGCAGCTTCCAAATTTTCCATTTTGAGAATAATACTTTCGCCTCCAAACCAGAGTGACTTGGGGACACAAAGGTAGAAGTCGATAATTTTCTTTGCCTATGTCTGAATATTTACAGTCAGAGGTAGAAAAGGAGGAGTCTGTCCCTTGTCTAGATGATGTCAATCCCCAGGTGTGGGATGTCTCCAGCCCTGGTTTAGCCATAAATGTTCCACCAGTAAAGATTTCTCTGAGACCAAATGCTCCCTAGCCCTGGAAAAGACAATATCCCTTAAAACCAGTAGGTCTTGAGGGTCTTAGACCATTAGTTAACAAATACCGAGATACTGGAACTCGAATCAGCTGTGAGTCCCTCTGCAACACCCCAATCTTGCCCGTTCAAAAACCAGATGGATCTTACCGATTCGTCCAGGATCTAAGAGCTGTTAATGAAGCTGTGGTTCCCATCCACCCCATAGTCCCAAACCCATATACCCTCCTATCCCAAGTCCCAGGAAATGCCAAGTACTTCTCAGTCTTGGACCTTCAAGGTGCTTTCTTTTGCATTCCTCTCCATCCTGAATCCCAAAAACTCTTTGCTTTTGAGTGGCGGGACTTGGAAACAAGAGAGACCATACAACTCTCGACTGGACTCGACTACCCCAATGCTTTAGGGACAGCCCTCATATCTTCGGGACTTCCTCGGGGAGAGAACTAAGGGAATTAACTTTAACAAACAGTAGTCTAATACAGTATCTGGATGACTTGCTCATAGCTAGGCCAGATTTTACCAGCTCTCAAATGGACACTATTTAAAACGCTAACTTTCCTGTATGAAAAGGGTTATCGAGTATCCCCCAAGTTGGCTCAGATTAGCTTAACCCAAGTAAAATACCTTGGATTTATAATTACGGAGAGAAAAAGAATGCCTGACCCCGAGGGGAGATCCCTCATCTTAAGTACCCCGTACCCCCAAACAAAACAACAGCTTAGGGGATTTTTAGGAAGGACCGGGTTTTGCAGAATCTGGATTCCTAATTATGGCAATCTGGCCAGACCACTATATGAAAATTTAAGGGGGAAAGTGGAAGAGCCACTCGACTGGCATGAGACCTGCAAGGTGGCCTTTAATGCCCTAAAAGAGTCCATCACTACAGCCCCAGCTTTAGGCCTCCCCAACCTGGAGAAGCCTTTTAGACTCTATGTTTCTGGAAGGACAGGAACTGCTCTTGGGGTGTTAGAGCAGATGATGGGGCCCGTATTACAACCTGTGGCTTATCTCTCAAAATAACTAGATGAGGTGGCCAGAGGGTGGCCCACTTGCCTCCGGGCAGTAGCAGCCACCGCTCTTATGGTTAAGGAGGCATCTAAACTGACACTGGGTCAGCCTACCACAGTGTATACGCCTCACCGGGTGCAAGCACTCTTGGAAACGAAAGGGGACAGGTGGATGACAGGGGGAAGGATCACCCAATACCAACACCTCCTCCTTGACACTCCAGAAATAAAGTTGAGGGTCTGCCAGACTTTAAATCCAGCAACCTTACTGCCAGATCCCCCTACCTCCCCTCTGGATCACCAATGCATACAAATCACAGACGAGTTATACTCTTCTCGCCGGGACCTATCAGAGACACCTTTATCTGACCCAGAGGAAAACTGGCACACAGATGGCAGCAGTTTTGTAGAAAAGGGAGAGAGGAAAGCAGGATATGCTGTAGTGAGCCTGGAAGAAACTAAGGAAAGTGGATTTATTCCCCCAGACACCTCAGCCCAGAAAGCTGAACATTTTGCCCAGACAAGAGCTTTGGAGTTAGAGAAGGAAAGAGGATTAATGTGTGTATGGACTCTAAGTATGCTTTCCTCATTCTGCATGCCCGTGCAGCAATTTGGAAAGAAAGAGGGATGCTCAGTGCCCGAAGCTCTGCTATTAAACACAAAGAGCTCATTCTCAGGCTCCTGGAGGCAGTCAAACTTCCTGCAAAATTAGCTGTCATCCACTGCAAGAGTCACCAAAAGGGGCAAGAAAAAGAGGCTCAGGGAAATAGGAAAGCTGATCAAGAGGCAGGACGAGCTGCCGGGGAAGCTACCTCTGCCACTGCTATCTGCCCCCTTTTCCCCAAGGAAACCCTTACTCCAGATTTTACCCCAGGGGGACATTCCCGATATGCTGAGCGGGGCTGGGAGATTGGGTCACATGGGTGGTTTCAGCCTGATCAGGCCCAAATAATACTCCCTGATTCTCAGGTTTAAAACATTACTAACTCCTTACATAAGAGCGCCCATTTTGGAAAAGATAATCTAGAAATCTTGCTTAAGCCTATTCTCTCCCATCCCCAGTTAGCTAAGGTTGTTAAACAAGTCACACAAAATTGTGACACCTGTCTAAAAAATAACCCAAAAACCAGACCTCCTCTAATTACACCTGTCCAACATCGGGGATCATACCCAGGAGCGGACTGGCAATGCCGCTCCGCATTTAGAATTTACAGCCATACCCAAAACCCAAGGGTTTTCTTACTTGCGAGTCTTTATTGACACATTCACAGGATGGATCGAAGCGTTCCCTACTGAGACTGAGAGAGCTACAGAAGTCTGTAAGCTCTGCTGAAGGAGATAGTGCCTAGGTTTGGGCTGCCTCGGTCACTTCAGAGTGACAACGGGCCCTCACTTACAGCCACGATACCCCAGAACCTAGCCGCATGCTTAGGCATAAAATACCAACTCCGCTCATCCTGGAGGCCTCAAGCTTCAGGAACGGTAGAGAGAGCCAACCAGACTCTTAAAAGGGCTCTGGCTAAGCTATGTCAGAAACACATAATACGTGGACACATATGCTGCCCATAGCCCTCATGAGGCTACGGACATCCCCCAAACGGCCACTATTGTTAAGTCCTTATGAAATGATGTATGTACCTCCATTCTTAACTTCTGATTTGTTTCTTGACGAGGATGCCAATACACTCATAAAACATATAATTGACCTGGGAAGGTTTCCGCAAGAACTTCAACGGTATGGAGAACAAACCACAGGAAGACTTGAAAAATCCCCAGGTAAAGCCAGGGGATCAAGTATCAGTAAAGACCTGGCAAGAAAAAGGGAGTCCAAACCAGCTGTCCGAGAAATGGACAGGGCCATATCAGGTTGTTCTAGTGACTTCAACTGCTGTAAAAGTGAAGAGTCTATCTGCCTGGGTCCACAATTCTAGAAGAAAACCCTATGGCCTACAGGAGGGGGAGACAGAAACTGAGACTCCAAAGCCAGAGGACAGCTATTCCTGTGAACCTGTTGAAGATCTCAGGCTCTTGTTCAAGCAGAAGCCCATCAATCCTGCCTCAGATAAGTAAAATGCATCATATGATGTTCTTCCTCTTTCTAATCATATCTCCCTGTATGGCTATTGATCTCTCCCTAAACGAGGCATGTTCACTTGCAAACCACACTGCTTCTCAACTCAACCTAAGCAGCCCGGGCTGCATCTGCATTAATGACAAAGGTTGGGGGTATGTCCAACCCATCCCAGGGTATCACTAGCAAAGGCCCACCCTTCCAGCCGAGCTATGGCCTGTTACTCAGCGCCCCCATGTGGTCGTAATATGGCCTTTTGGGGAAAGGGGGAAAAAAAACTTCATGTCTTAGTACCAGCAACAACTGTCTCTATTTACCCCCTGGATGACATCTGCAATCCCACCTGAGCCCTTATTTTCTCTCATGACTAACATCCCCCAAGTGACCTTCCCTATCTCTCTGAAAAGCCACTCCCTAACAGGGGTGTCAGTGAGAAATCTAGACGACTCACAATGTGGGGTGACCGTCACTGTTGAAACTGATGGGAAAAACTGGGATAGGCCCTGCAGCTGGGAGACCAGCCGACGCCACCCCAGGCCAGCATGCGCCTGGCCCAGCCCGGGGCGCCTCCCGGACCTCGAGCGGCCTGGCCAGGCTGCGGGAGCTCTGGCGGGGGTTGGGGAGGGGGTTGGCTTGAGCGGGGAGGACGTCTCGGTGCCCCCCCAACCCCGCCCCCCACCATCCCGTTCGCTGCTCAGGGTCACGTGGCTCCGGACGAGCGGGGAGTCGGCCCGGCGCCGCGGTCCCCGGAGCCTCCTGTGGGCTTAGGGGCAGCCCAGCCGGGGCCCCAGGCGCCCATCCTGCCGGCTGTGCAAACACCCTGGAGTGCGTCAGCCCCTCCCTGTCCCCAAACCGAGCCCGCACTGCCCCCACGCCACGGGCCCAGCACAGGACCTTCCTGAGAGAGCGGACGAGCAACAGCCAGGCACACGGACAGGCACTCGCACGCACCCACGCCAGGTGAGACAGAGGAAGAAAGAGTCGAGTGTTCAGAGAGAGACTGGAAGACAGCGTGTGGGCAGGGGGGGCCTCGGGCAGGATGCCGGGCAGCTGCAGAGACCACCCGGCCCTGAGCTGCCAAAGCGATGGGGGCGGGGGGAGGCCACTGAGCAGCGGCGGGCCTGGAGAGGCCCAGGGTGGGAGGACACCTGAGATCTCCGTGCTCCGCGCCCCGCCCCCCTCCCCCCAACCCCCTGCACGCATGCCACGCCGGGGCGCTCTGACACTAGCTTCTCTGGAGTTTTGTCACTTGAATTTCTCTCCCTCTGCTCAACTGAGTGATGACAGTGTATTGAACAGCTAGGTCATTTCCAAATAAATTAAGCTTAGTGTTTCACAGGACACCCGGACATGTATGGAGAGACCAGCACGGATGCATGGACACCAACCTTGGTAACTGGACAACCAATGGGAAATTACTGTCTGACTCAGGTGAGAGAAAGAAACCCGAACAGATGGAATGAAATGAACAGAAACACAGGCTTTGCAACTCACACCCTAATTCAATTACCAGAAAATAAACAACACTATAACCATTTTAGAAAAACAATAGACCTCTCTATGACCTTTGGTCGGGTGAGGAGTTCAAACACACAGCAAAAAAAAGCCAACTTTTCCAAGTCGTGAATATGTTAGTTCACACATTGATTTTACATTGAAATGTGTAACAAATAAACTTAAAATCATTGACTCAATACATAAGCATGGAAGTATTTTAAATATAATATATGTTCTATAGTATTCAGGAAGCACTTGGCACATCTCTAAGTGTATCAGACCCAAAACTGGAACATAGTGGAAGAGTCAGGATAGTCTAAAAATGAATCCCTAACTAAAAGGAACACACAGGATTACTGTAGATTAAAAAGGTTAAAGAAGAGAAGCTAGAAATCAGTCAATAAATGTCTTAGGGATTAGCTTAGAGTGACTAGCCTCTGCGTGACTCTTTAAATTTTTCATGTTTGCAGCTTCCAAATTTTCCATTTTGAGAATAATACTTTCGCCTCCAAACCAGAGTGACTTGGGGACACAAAGGTAGAAGTCGATAATTTTCTTTGCCTATGTCTGAATATTTACAGTCAGAGGTAGAAAAGGAGGAGTCTGTCCCTTGTCTAGATGATGTCAATCCCCAGGTGTGGGATGTCTCCAGCCCTGGTTTAGCCATAAATGTTCCACCAGTAAAGATTTCTCTGAGACCAAATGCTCCCTAGCCCTGGAAAAGACAATATCCCTTAAAACCAGTAGCTCTTGAGGGTCTTAAACCATTAGTTAACAAATACGGAGATACTGGAACTCGAATCAGCTGTGAGTCCCCCTGCAACACCCCAATCTTGCCCGTTCAAAAACCAGATGGATCTTACCGATTCGTCCAGGATCTAAGAGCTGTTAATGAAGCTGTGGTTCCCATCCACCCCATAGTCCCAAACCATATACCCTCCTATCCCAAGTCCCAGGAAATGCCAAGTACTTCTCAGTCTTGGACCTTCAAGGTGCTTTCTTTTGCATTCCTCTCCATCCTGAATCCCAAAAACTCTTTGCTTTTGAGTGGCGGGACTTGGAAACAAGAGAGACCATACAACTCTCAACTGGACTCGACTACCCCAATGCTTTAGGGACAGCCCTCATATCTTCGGGACTTCCTCGGGGAGAGAACTAAGGGAATTAACTTTAACAAACAGTAGTCTAATACAGTATGTGGATGACTTGCTCATAGCTAGGCCAGATTTTACCAGCTCTCAAATGGACACTATTTAAAACGCTAACTTTCCTGTATGAAAAGGGTTATCGAGTATCCCCCAAGTAGGCTCAGATTCGCTTAACCCAAGTAAAATACCTTGGATTTATAATTACGGAGAGAAAAAGAATGCCTGACCCCGAGGGGAGATCCCTCATCTTAAAAACACCGTACCCCCAAACAAAACAACAGCTTAGGGGATTTTTAGGAAGGACCGGGTTTTGCAGGATCTGGATTCCTAATTATGGCAATCTGGCCAGACCCCTATATGAAAATTTAAGGGGGAAAGAGGAAGAGCCACTCGACTGGCATGAGACCTGCAAGGTGGCCTTTAATGCCCTAAAAGAGTCCATCACTACAGCCCCAGCTTTAGGCCTCCCCAACCTGGAGAAGCCTTTTAGACTCTATGTTTCTGGAAGGACAGGAACTGCTCTTGGGGTGTTAGAGCAGATGATGGGGCCCGTATTACAACCTGTGGCTTATCTCTCAAAATAACTAGATGAGGTGGCCAGAGGGTGGCCCACTTGCCTCCGGTTAGTAGCAGCCACCGCTCTTATGGTTAAGGAAGCATCTAAGCTGACCCTGGGTCAGCCCACCACAGTGTATACGCCTCAACGGGTGCAATCACTCTTGGAAACGAAAGGGGACAGGTGGATGACAGGGGGAAGGATCACCCAATACCAAGCCCTCCTCCTTGACACTCCAGAAATAAAGTTGAGGGTCTGCCAGACTTTAAATCCAGCAACCTTACTGCCAGATCCCCCTACCTCCCCTCTGGATCACCAATGCATACAAATCACAGACGAGTTATACTCTTCTCGCCGGGACCTATCAGAGACACCTTTATCTGACCCAGAGGAAAACTGGCACACAGATGGCAGCAGTTTTGTAGAAAAGGGAGAGAGGAAAGCAGGATATGCTGTAGTGAGCCTGGAAGAAACTAAGGAAAGTGGGTCTCTTCCGCCAGACACCTCAGCCCAGAAAGCTGAACTTTTTGCCGTGACAAGAGCTTTGGAGTTAGGAGAAGGAAACAGGATTAATGTGTGTATGGACTCTAATTATGCTTTCCTCATTCTGCATGCCCGTGCAGCAATTTGGAAAGAAAGAGGGATGCTCAGTGCCCGAAGCTCTGCTATTAAACACAAAGAGCTCATTCTCAGGCTCCTGGAGGCAGTCAAACTTCCTGCAAAATTAGCTGTCATCCACTGCAAGAGTCACCAAAAGGGGCAAGAAAAAGAGGCTCAGGGAAATAGGAAAGCTGATCAAGAGGCAGGACGAGCTGCCGGGGAAGCTACCTCTGCCACTGCTATCTGCCCCCTTTTCCCCAAGGAAACCCTGACTCCAGATTTTACCCCAGGGGGACATTCCCGATATGCTGAGCGGGGATGGGAGATTGGGTCACATGGGTGGTTTCAGCCTAATCAGGCCCAAATAATACTCCCTGATTCTCAGGTATAAAACATTACTAACTCCTTACATAAGAGCGCCCATTTTGGAAAAGATAATCTAGAAATCTTGCTTAAGCCTATTCTCTCCCATCCCCAGTTAGCTAAGGTTGTTAAACAGGTTACACAAAATTGTGACACCTGTCTAAAAAATAACCCAAAAACCAGACCTCCTCTAATTACACCTGTCCAACATCGGGGATCATACACAGGAGCGGACTCTCAAGTAGAATTTACAGCCATGCCCAAGACCCAAGGGTTTTCTTACTTGCTAGTCTTTATTGACACATTCACAGGATGGATCGAAGCGTTCCCTACTGAGACTGAGAGAGCTACAGAAGTTTGTAAAACTCTGCTGAAGGAGATAGTGCCTAGGTTTGGGCTGCCTCGGTCACTTCAGAGTGACAATGGGCCCTCACTTACAGCCACGATACCCCAGAACCTAGCCACATGCTTAGGCATAAAATACCGGCTCCACTCATCCTGGAGGCCTAAAGCTTCAGGAAAGGTAGAGAGAGCCAACCAGGCTCTTAAAAGCGCTCTGGCTAAGCTATGTCAGAAACACATAATAAGTGGACACATATGCTGCCCATAGCTCTCATGAGGCTACGGACATCCCCCAAATGGCCACCATTGTTAAGTCCTTATGAAATGATGTATGGACGACCATTCTTAAATTCTGATTTGTTTCTTGACGAGGATGCCAATACATTCTTAAAACATATAATTGACCTGGGAAGGTTTCAGCAAGAACTCCAATGGTATGGAGAACAAACCACAGGAAGACTTGAAAAATCCCCAGGTAAAGCCAGGGGATCAAGTATCAGTAAAGACCTGGCAAGAAAAAGGGAGTCCAATCCAGCTGTCCGAGAAAAGGACAGGGCCATATCAGGTTGTTCTAGTGACTTCAACTGCTGTAAAAGTGAAGGGTCTATCTGCCTGGGTCCACAATTCCAGAATAAAACCCTATGGCCTACAGGAGGGGGAGACAGAAACTGAGACTCCAAAGCCAGAGGACAGCTATTCCTGTGAACCTGTTCAAGATCTCAGGCTCTTGTTCAAGCAGAACCCCATCAATCCTGCCTCAGATAAGTAAAATGCATCATATGATGTTCTTCCTCTTTCTAATCATATTTCCCTGTATGGCTATTGATCTCTCCCTAAACGAGGCACGTTCACTTGCAAACCACACTGCTTCTCAACTCAACCTAAGCAGCCCGGGCTGCATCTGCATTAATGACAAAGGTTGGGGGTATGTCAAACCCATCCCAGGGTATCAATATCAAAGGCCCACCCTTCCAGCCGAGCTATGGGCTGTTACTCAGCGCCCCCATGTGGTCGTAATATGGCCTTTTGGGGAAAGGGGGAAAAAAACTTCATGTCTTGGTACCAGCAACAACTGTCTCTATTTACCCCCTGGATGACATCTGCAATCCCACCTGAGCCCTTATTTTCTCTCATGACTAACATCCCCCAAGTGACCTTCCCTATCTCTCTAAAAAGCCACTCCCTTACAGGGGTGTCAGTGAGAAATCTAGACGACTCACAATGTGGTGTGACCATCACTGTTGAAACTGATGGGAAAAACCGGGACAGGCCCTGCAGCTGGGAGACCAGCCGACGCCACCCCCGGCCAGCACTCGCCTTGCCCGGCCCGGGGCGCATCCCGGACCCCGAGCGGCCTGGCGAGGCTGCGGGAGCTCTGTCGGGGGTTGGGGAGGGGGGTGGCTTGAGCGGGGAGGACGTCTCGGTGCCCCCCCACCCCCCGCCCCCCACCATCTCGTACGCTGCTCAGGGTCAGGTGGCTCCGGACGAGCGGGGCGTCGGCCCGGGGCCACAGTCCCCGGAGTCTCCTGCGGGCTTAGAGGAAGCCCAGCCGGGGCCCCAGGCGCCCATCCTGCCGGCTGTGCAAACCCCCTAGAGTGCCTCAGCCCCGCCCTGTCCCCAAACCGAGGCCCGCCCTGCCCCCACGCCACGGGCCCAGCACAGGACCTTCCTGAGAGAGCGGACGAGCGACAGCCAGGCACACGGACAGTCACTCGCACGCTCCCAGGCCACGTGAGACAGAGGCAGAAAGAGTCGAGGGTTCAGAGAGAGACTGGAAGACAGCGTGTGGGCAGGGGGGGGGCTCGGGCAGGATGCCGGGCAGCTGCAGAGACCACCCGGCCCTGAGCAGCCACAGCGATGGGGGCGGGGGGAGGCCACTGAGCAGCGGCGGGCCTGGAGAGGCCCAGGGTGGGAGGACACCTGAGATCTCCGCGCTCCGCGCCCCGCCTCCCAACCCCCAACCCCCTGCACGCATGCCACGCCCCAGCGCTCTGACACTAGCTTCTCTGGAGTTTTGTCACTTGAATTTCTCTCCCTCTGCTCAACTGAGTGATGACAGTGTATTGAACAGCTAGGTCATTTCCAAATAAATTAAGCTTAGTGTTTCACAGGACACCCGGACATGTATGGAGAGTCCAGCACGGATGCATGGACACCAACCTTGGTAACTGGACAACCAATGGGAAATTACTGTCTGACTCAGGAGAGAGAAAGAAACCCGAACAGATGGAATGAAATGAACAGAAACACAGGCTTTGCAACTCACACCCTAATTCAATTACCAGAAAATAAACAACACTATAACCATTTTAGAAAAACAATAGACCTCTCCATGACCTTCGGTCAGGTGAGGAGTTCAAACACACAGCAAAAAAAAGCCAAATTTTCCAAATCGTGAATATGTTAGTTCACACATTGACTTTTACATTGAAATGTGTAACAAATAAACTTAAATTCATTGACTCACTACATAAGCATGGAAGTATTTTAAATATAAAATATGTTCTATAGTATTCAGGAAGCACTTGGCACATCTCTAAGTGTATCAGACCCAAAACTGGAACGTAGTGGAAGAGTCAGGATAGTCTAAAAATGAATCCCTAACTAAAAGGAACACACAGGATTACTGTAGATAAAAAAGGTTAAAGAAGAGAAGCTAGAAATCAGTCAATAAATGTCTTAGGGGTTAGCTTAGAGTGACTAGCCTCTGCGTGACTCTTTAAATTTTTCATGTTTGCAGCTTCCAAATGTTCCATTTTGAGAATAATACTTTCGCCTCCAAACCAGAGTGACTTGGGGACACAAAGGTAGAAGTCGATAATTTCCTTTGCGTATGT